>NC_134484.1:272916-420416 GCF_040206685.1 Ascaphus truei
GTGGGGGAAGAGAAGCTGTGATGTGTGATGCGTGTCACTGTGTGAGTGTGAAGAAGCTGTGTGAGACGTGAGTCATTGTGTGGGGAGGAAGCTTGTGTGTGACGCGGTGTCACGTGGGAGGAAGCTTGTGTGCTGATGCGTGTCACTGTGTGGGAGAGGAAGCTGCTGTGTGATGCGTGTCACTGAGTGGTGGAAGGAAGCTGTGTGTGATGCGTGTCACTGTGTGGGAGTTAAGAAGCTGTGTGTGATGCGTGTCACTGTGTGGGGAGTGAAGCTGTGTGTGACTGCGTGTCACTGTGGGGGAAGAAGCTGTGTGTGACGCGTGTCACTGTGTGGTGGAGGAAGCAGGTGATGTGTGATGCGTGTCACTGTGTGGGGAGGAAGCTGTGTGTGATATGCGTGTCAACTGTGTGGGGAGGAAGCTGTTGTGTGATGCGTGTCACTGTGTGGGGAAGAAGCTGTGTGTGATGCGTGTCACTGTGTGGGAGGAAGCTGTGTGTGATGCGTGTCACTGTGTGGGGAGGAAGCTGTGTGTGATGTGCGTGTCCTGTGTGGGGAGAAGCTGTGTGTGATGCGTGTCACTGTGTGGGGAGGAAGCTGTGTGTGATGCGTGTCACTGTGTGGGGAAGAAGCTGTGTGTGACGTGAGTCATTGTGTGGGGAGGAAGCTGTGTTGACGTGTGTCACTGTGTGGGGAAGAAGCTGTGTGTGATGCGTGTCACTGTGGGGAAGAAGCTGTGTGTGACGTGTGTCATTGTGTGGGGAAGAAGCTGTGTGTGACGCGTGTCACTGTGTGGGGAGGAAGCTGTGTGTGAAGCGTGTCACTGTGTGGGGAGAAGCTGTGTGTGACGCGTGTCACTGTGTGGGGAAGAAGCTGTGTGTGACGTGTGTCACTGTGTGGGGAAGAAGCTGTGTGGTGATGCGTGTCACTGTGTGGGGAGGAAGCTGTGTGTGATGCGTGTCACTGTGTGGGGAAGAAGCTGTGTGTGACGTGAGTCATTGTGTGGGAGAGGAAGCTGTGTGACGTGTGTCACTGTGTGGGGAAGAAGCTGTGTGTGATGCGTGTCACTGTGGGGAAGAAGCTGTGTGTGATGCGTGTCACTGTGTGGGGAAGAAGCTGTGTGTGATGCGTGTCACTGTGTGGGGAAGAAGCTGTGTGTGACGCGTGTCACTGTGTGGGGAAGAAGCTGTGTGTGACGCGTGTCACTGTGTGGGGAAGAAGCTGTGTGTGACGCGTGTCACTGTGTGGGGAGGAAGCTGTGTGTGACGCGTGTCACTGTGTGGGGAAGAAGCTGTGTGTGACGCGTGTCACTGTGTGGGAGAAGAAGCTGTGTGTGATGTGTGTCACTTGTGTGGGGAAGAAGCTGTGTGTGATGCGTGTCACTGTGTGGGGAAGAAGCTGTGTGTGACGCGTGTCACTGAGTGTGGGGAAGAAGCTGTGTGTGACGCGTGTCACTGTGTGGGGAGGAAGCTGTGTGTGATGTGAGTCATTGTGTTGGGGAGGAAGCTGTGTGACGTGTGTCACTGTGTGGGGACTGAGACGAAGACGCTGTGTGTGATGCGTGTCACTGTGTGGGGAAGAAGCTGTGTGTGACGCGTGTCATTGTGTGGGGGAAGAAGCTGTGTGTGACGCGTGTCACTGTGTGGGGAGAAGCTGTGTGTGACTGCGTGTCACTGTGTGGGGAATGAAGCTGTGTGTGACTGCTTGTCACTTGTGTGGGGAGGAAGCTGTGTGGTGTCACTGTGTGGGGAAGAAGCTGTGTGTGACGTGAGTCACTGTGTGGGGAGGAAGCTGTGTGCTGTGACGTGTGTCACTGTGTGGGGAAGAAGCTGTGTGTGACGTGTGTCACTGTGTGGGGAGGAAGCTGTGTGTGACGCGTGTCACTGTGTGGGGAAGAAGCTGTGTGTGACGTGTGTCACTGTGTGGGGAAGAAGCTGTGTGTGATGCGTGTCACTGTGTGGGAAGAAGCTGTGTGTGACTGAGCGTGTCACTGTGTGGGGAGGAAGCTGTGTGTGATGCGTGTCACTGTGTGGGGAGGAAGCTGTGTGTGATGCGTGTCACTGTGTGGGGAGGAAAGCTGTGTGTGACGTGAGTCACTGTGTGGGGAGGAAGCTGTGTGTGACGCGTGTCACTGTGTGGGGAAGAAGCTGTGTGTGATGCGTGTCACTGTGTGGGGAGGAAGCGAGGTGTGTGACGTCGAGTCACTGTGTGGGGAGAAAGCTGTGTGTGATGCGTGTCACTGTGTGGGGAAGAAGCTGTGTGTGATGCGTGTCACTGTGTGGGGGAAGAAGCTGTGTGTGATGCGTGTCACTGCTGTGGGGAAGAAGCTGTGTGTGATGCGTGCTGTTTCACTTGTGTGGGAAGAAGCATGTGTGTGACGTGAGGTCACTGTTGTGGGGTAGAAGCTGTGTGTGATGCGTGTCACTGTGTGGGAAGAAGCTGTGTGTGACGCGTGTCACTGTGTGGGGAAGAAGCTGTGTGTGTGATGCGTGTCACTGTGTGGGGAGGAAGCTGGTGTGTGATGCGTGTCACTGTGGTGGGGAAGAAGCTGTGTGTGATGCGTGTCACTGGATGTGGGGAGGAAGAAGCTGTGTGAGGTGCGCTGTCACTGTGTGGGGAGAAGCTGTGTGTGATGCGTGTCACTGTGGGGAGGAAGCTGTGTGTGTGACGCGTGTCCACTGTGTGGGGAGGAAGCTGTGTGTGACGCGTGTCACTGTGGGGAAGAAGCTGTGTGTGATGCGTGTCACTGTGTTGGGAAGAAGCTGTGTGTGATGCGTGTCACTGTGTGGAAGAAGCTGTGTGTGATGCGTGTCACTGGTGTGTGGGGAAGAAGCTGTGTGTGATGCGTGTCACTGTGTGGGGAGGAAGCTGTGTGTGACGCGTGTCAACTGTGTGGGGAAGAAGCTGTGTGTGACGCGTGTCACTGTGTGGGGAAGAAGCTGTGTGTGATGCGTGTCACTGTGTGGGGAGGAAGCTGTGTGTAATTGCGTGTCAACTGTGTGGGGAGGAAGCTGTGTGTGATGCGTGTCCACTGTGTTGGGGAAGAAGCTGTGTGTGATGCGTGTCACTGTGTGGGGAGGAAGCTGTGTGGATGCGTGTCACTGTGTGGGGAAGAAGCTGTGTGTGACGCGTGTCACTGTGTGGGGAGGAAGCTGTGTGTGATGCGTGTCACTGTGTGGGGAAGAAGCTGTGTGTGATGCGTGTCACTTGTGTGGGGAGAAGCGCGTGTGTGAGCGTGTCACTGTGTGGGGAAGAAGCTGTTGTGTGACGTGAGTCACTGTGTGGGGAAGAAGCTGTGTGTGATGCGTGTCACTGTGTGGGGAAGAAGCTGTGTGTGATGCGTGTCACTGTGGGGAAGAAGCTGTGTATGATGCGTGTCACTGTGTGGGGAGAAGCTGTGTGTGATGCGTGTCACTGTGTGGGAAGAAGCTGTGTGTGACGCGTTTCACTGTGTGGGGAAGAAGCTGTGTGTGACGCGTGTCACTGTGTGGGGAAGAAGCTGTGTGTGATGCGTTGTCACTGTGTGGGGAGGAAGCTGTGTGTGATGCGTGTCACTGTGTGGGGAAGAAGCTGTGTGTGATGCGTGTCACTGTGTGGGGAAGAAGCTGTGTGTGACGCGTGTCACTGTGTGGGGAAGAAGCTGTGTGTGACGTGAGTCACTGTGTGGGGAAGAAGCTGTGTGTGATGCGTGTCACTGTGTGGGGAAGAAGCTGTGTGTGATGCGTGTCACTGTGGGGAAGAAGCTGTGTATGATGCGTGTCACTGTGTGGGAGGAAGCTGTGTGTGATGCGTGTCACTGTGTGGGGAAGAAGCTGTGTGTGACGCGTTTCACTGTGTGGGGAAGAAGCTGTGTGTGACGCGTGTCACTGTGTGGGGAAGAAGCTGTGTGTGAGGCGTGTCACTGTGTGGGGAGGAAGCTGTGTGTGATGCGTGTCACTGTGTGGGAAGAAGCTGTGTGTGACGCGTGTCTCTGTGTGGGAAGAAGCTGTGTGTGACGCGTGTCACTGTGTGGGAGAGAAGCTGTGTGGGGAAGAGCTGTGTGTGATGCGTGTCACTGTGGGAAGAAGCTGTGTCTGATGCGTGTCACTGTGTGGGGAGGAAGCTGTGTGTGATGCGTGTCACTGTGTGGGGAAGAAGCTGTTGTGTGACGCGTTTCACTGTGTGGGGAAGAAGCTGTGTGTGACGCGTGTCACTGTGTGGGAGGAGCTGTGTGGGGAAGAAGCTGTTGTGTGATGCGTGTCACTGTGGGGAAGAAGCTGTGTCTGATGCGTGTCACTGTGTGGGGAGGAAGCTGTGTGTGATGCGTGTCACTGTGTGGGGAAGAAGCTGTGTGTGACGCGTTTCACTGTGTGGGGAATGAAAGCTGTGTGTGACGCGTGTCACTGTGTGGGGAAGAAGCTGTGTGTGATGCGTGTCACTGTGTGGGGAGGAAGCTGTGTGTGATGCGTGTCACTGTGTGGGGAAGAAGCTGTGTGTGATGCGTGTCTCTGTGTGGGGAAGAAGCTGTGTGTGACGCGTGTCACTGTGTGGGGAGGAAGCTGTGTGTGACGCGTGTCACTGTGTGGGGAAGAAGCTGTGTGTGATGCGTGTCACTGTGTGGGGAAGAAGCTGTGTGTGACGTGTGTCACTGTGTGGGAAGAAGCTGTGTGTGATGCGTGTCACTGTGTGGGGAAGAAGCTGTGTGTGATGCGTGTCACTGTGTGGGGAGGAAGCTGTGTGTGATGTGAGTCATTGTGTGGGGAGGAAGCTGTGTGACGTGTGTCACTGTGTGGGGAGGAAGCTGTGTGTGATGCGTGTCACTGTGGGAAGAAGCTGTGTGTGACGCGTGTCACTGTGTGGGGAAGAAGCTGTGTGTGACGTGTGTCACTGTGTGGGGAGGATGCTGTGTGTGATGCGTGTCACTGTGTGGGGAAGAAGCTGTGTGTGATGCGTGTCACTGTGTGGGGAGGAAGCTGTGTGTGATGCGTGTCACTGTGGGGAAGAAGCTGTGTGTGACGCGTGTCACGGGAGGAAGCTGTGTGTGATGCGTGTCACTGTGTGGGAGGAAGCTGTGTGTGATGCGTGTCACTGTGTGGGAGGAAGCTGTGTGTGATGCGTGTCACTGTGTGGGGAAGAAGCTGTGTGTGATGCGTGTCACTGTGTGGGGAGGAAGCTGTGTGTGATGCGTGTCACTGTGGGGAAGAAGCTGTGTGTGACGCGTGTCACTGTGTGGGGAGGAAGCTGTGTGTGTGCGTGTCACTGTGTGGGGAGGAAGCTGTGTGTGACGCGTGTCACTGTGTGGGGAAGAAGCTGTGTGTGACGTGTGTCACTGTGTGGGGAAGAAGCTGTGTGTGATGCGTGTCACTGTGTGGGGAAGAAGCTGTGTGTGATGCGTGTCACTGTGTGGGGAAGAAGCTGTGTGTGATGCGTGTCACTGTGTGGGGAAGAAGCTGTGTGTGATGCGTTGTCACTGTGTGGGGAAGAAGCCTGTGTGTGACGTGTGTCACTGTGTGGGAGGAAGCTGTGTGTGATGCGTGTCACTGTGTGGGGAGGAAGCTGTGTGTGATGCGTGTCACTGTGTGGGGAAGAGAGAAGTGTGTGATGCGTGTCACTGTGTGGGGAGGAAGCTGTGTGTGATGCGTGTCACTGTGTGGGGAGGAAGCTGTGTGTGATGCGTGTCACTGATGTGGAGGAGGAAGCTGTGTGTGACGCGTGTCACTGTGTGGGGAGGAAGAAGCTGTGTGTGATGCGTGTCACTGTGTGGGAGGAAGCTGTGTGTGATGCGTGTCACTGTGTGGGGAGGAAGCTGTGTGTGATGCGTGTCCACTGTGTGGGGAGGAAGCTGTGTGTGATGCGTGTCACTGTGTGGGGAAGAAGCTGTGTGTGACGTGTGTCACTGTGTGGGGAAGAAGCTGTGTTGATGCGTGTCACTGTGTGGGAGGAAGCTGTGTGTGATGCGTGTCACTGTGTGGGGAGGAAGCTGTGTGTGATGCGTGTCACTGTGTGGGGAAGAAGCTGTGTGTGACGTGAGTCATTGTGTGGGAGGAAGCTGTGTGACGTGTGTGACGTGTGTCACTGTGTGGGGAAGAAGCGTGTGTGTGATGCGTGTCACTGTGGAGAAGCTGTGTGTGACGTGTGTCATTGTGTGGAAGAAGCTGTGTGTGACGCGTGTCACTGTGTGGGGGAGGAAGCTGTGTGTGACGCGTGTCACTGTGTGGGGAAGAAGCTGTGTGTGACGTGTGTCACTGTGTGGGAAGAAGCTGTGTGTGATGCGTGTCACTGTGTGGGGAGGAAGCTGTGTGTGATGCGTGTCACTGTGTGGGGAAGAAGCTGTGTGTGACGTGAGTCACTGTGTGGGGAGGGAAGCTCTGTGTGACGTGTGTCACTGTGTGGGAAGAAGCTGTGTGTGACGCGTGTCACTGTGTGGGGAGGAAGCTGTGTGTGACGTGAGTCATTGTGTGGGGAGGAAGCTGTGTGACGTGTGTCACTGTGTGGGAAGAAGCTGTGTGTGATGCGTGTCACTGTGGGGAAGAAGCTGTGTGTGATGCGTGTCACTGTTGTGGGGAAGAAGCTGTGTGTGATGCGTGTCACTGTGTGGGGAAGAAGCTGTGTGTGACGCGTGTCACTGAGTGTGGGGAAGAAGCTGTGTGTGACGCGTGTCACTGTGTGGGGAAGAAGCTGTGTGTGACGCGTGTCACTGTGTGGGGAAGAAGCTGTGTGTGACGCGTGTCACTGTGTGGGGGAAGAAGCTGTGTGTGACGCGTGTCACTGTGTGGGGAAGAAGCTGTGTGTGATGTGTGTCACTGTGTGGGGAAGAAGCTGTGTGTGATGCGTGTCACTGTGTGGGGAAGAAGCTGTGTGTGACGCGTGTCACTGTGTGGGGAAGAAGCTGTGTGTGACGCGTGTCACTGTGTGGGGAGGAAGCTGTGTGTGATGCGTGTCACTGTGTGGGGAGGAAGCTGTGTGTGATGCGTGTCACTGTGTGGGGAGGAAGCTGTGTGTGATGCGTGTCACTGTGTGGGGAGGAAGCTGTGTGTGACGTGAGTCACTGTGTGGGGAGGAAGCTGTGTGTGACGCGTGTCACTGTGTGGGGAAGAAGCTGTGTGTGATGCGTGTCACTGTGTGGGGAGGAAGCTGTGTGTGATGCGTGTCACTGTGTGGGGAAGAAGCTGTGTGTGACGTGAGTCATTGTGTGGGGAGGAAGCTGTGTGACGTGTGTCACTGTGTGGGGAAGAAGCTGTGTGTGATGCGTGTCACTGTGGGAAGAAGCTGTTGTGTGATGCGTGTCACTGTGTGGGGAAGAAGCTGTGTGTGATGCGTGTCACTGTGTGGGAAGAAGCTGTGTGTGACGCGTGTCACTGTGTGGGGAAGAAGCTTGTGTGTGACGCGTGTCACTGTGTGGGAAGAAGCTGTGTGTGACGCGTGTCACTGTGTGGGGAAGAAGCTGTGTGTGACGCGTGTCACTGTGTGGGGAAGAAGCTGTGTGTGACTGCGTGTCACTGTGTGGGGAAGAAGCTGTGTGTGATGTGTGTCACTGTGTGGGGAAGAAGCTGTGTGTGATGCGTGTCACTGTGTGGGGAAGAAGCTGTGTGTGACGCGTGTCACTGTGTGGGAAGAAGCTGTGTGTACGCGTGTCACTGTGTGGGGAGGAAGCTGTGTGTGATGTGAGTCATTGTGTGGGGAGGAAGCTGTGTGACGTGTGTCACTGTGTGGGGAAGAAGCTGTGTGTGATGCGTGTCACTGTGTGGGGAAGAGCTGTGTGTGAAGCGTGTTCATTTGTGTGGGAAGAAGCTGTGTGTGACGCGTAGTCACTGTGTGGGGAAGAAGCTGTGTGTGACGCGTGTCACTGTGTGGGGAAGAAGCTGTGTGTGACGCTTGTCACTGTGTGGGGAGGAAGCTGTGTGTCACTGTGTGGGGAAGAAGCTGTGTGTGACGTGAGTCACTGTGTGGGGAGGAAGCTGTGTGTGACGTGTGTCACTGTGTGGGGAAGAAGCTGTTGTGTGACGTGTGTCACTGTGTGGGGAAGGAAGCTGTGTGTGACGCGTGTCACTGTGTGGGGAAGAAGCTGTGTGTGACGTGTGTCACTGTGTGGGGAAGAAGCTGTGTGTGATGCGTGTCACTGTGTGGGGAGGAAGCTGTGTGTGACGCGTGTCACTGTGTGGGGAGGAAGCTGTGTGTGATGCGTGTCACTGTGTGGGGAGGAAGCTGTGTGTGATGCGTGTCACTGTGTGGGGAGGAAGCTGTGTGTGACGTGAGTCACTGTGTGGGGAGGAAGCTGTGTGTGACGCGTGTCACTGTGTGGGGAAGAAGCTGTGTGTGATGCGTTGTCACTGTGTGGGGAGGAAGCTGTGTGTGACGTGAGTCACTGTGTGGGGAGAAAGCGGTGTGTGATGCGTGTCACTGTGTGGGGAAGAAGCTGTGTGTGATGCGTGGTCACTGTGTGGGGAGGAAGCAGTGTGTGACGCGTGTCACTGTGTGGGGAGGAAGCTGTGTGTGATGCGTGTCACTGTGTGGGGGAGGAAGCTGTGTGTGATGCGTGTCACTGTGGGGAAGAAGCTGTGTGTGATGCGTGTCACTGTGTGGGGAAGAAGCTGTGTGTGATGCGTGTCACTGTGTGGGGAGAAAGCTGTGTGTGATGCGTGTCACTGTGTGGGGAAGAAGCTGTGTGTGACGCGTGTCACTGTGTGGGGAAGAAGCTGTGTGTGATGCGTGTCACTGTGTGGGGAGGAAGCTGTGTGTGATGCGTGTCACTGTGTGGGGAAGAAGCTGTGTGTGATGCGTGTCACTGTGTGGGGAGGAAGCTGTGTGTGATGCGTGTCACTGTGTGGGGAGGAAGCTGTGTGTGACGCGTGTCACTGTGTGGGGAGGAAGCTGTGTGTGTGATGCGTGTCACTGTGTGGGGAAGAAGCTGTGTGTAATGCGTGTCACTGTGTGGGGAGGAAGCTGTGTATGATGCGTGTCACTGTGTGGGGAAGAAGCTGTGTGTGATGCGTGTCACTGTGTGGGGAGGAAGCTGTGTGTGACGCGTGTCACTGTGTGGGGAAGAAGCTGTGTGTGACGCGTGTCACTGTGTGGGGAGGAAGCTGTGTGTGATGCGTGTCACTGTGTGGGGAAGAAGCTGTGTGTGATGCGTGTCACTGTGGGGAAGAAGCTGTGTATGATGCGTGTCACTGTGTGGGGAGGAAGCTGTGTGTGATGCGTGTCACTGTGTGGGGAAGAAGCTGTGTGTGACGCGTTTCACTGTGTGGGGAAGAAGCTGTGTGTGACGCGTGTCACTGTGTGGGGAAGAAGCTGTGTGTGACGCGTGTCACTGTGTGGGGAAGAAGCTGTGTGTGACGCGTGTCACTGTGTGGGGAAGAAGCTGTGTGTGACGCGTGTCACTGTGTGGGGAAGAAGCTGTGTGTGATGTGTGTCACTGTTGTGTGGGAAGAAGCTGTGTGTGATGCGTGTCACTGTGTGGGGAAGAAGCTGTGTGTGACGCGTGTCACTGTGTGGGGAAGAAGCTGTGTGTGACGCGTGTCACTGTGTGGGGAGGAAGCTGTGTGTGATGTGAGTCATTGTGTGGGGAGGAAGCTGTGTGTGACGTGTGTCACTGTGTGGGGAAGAAGCTGTGTGTGATGCGTGTCACTGTGTGGGGAAGAAGCTGTGTGTGACGCGTGTCATGTGTGGGGAAGAAGCTGTGTGTGACGCGTGTCACTGTGTGGGGAAGAAGCTGTGTGTGACGCGTGTCACTGTGTGGGGAAGAAGCTGTGTGTAACGCTTGTCACTGTGTGGGGAGGAAGCTGTGTGTCACTGTGTGGGAAGAAGCTGTGTGTGACGTGAGTCACTGTGTGGGGGAGGAAGCTGTGTGTGACGTGTGTCACTGTGTGGGGAAGAAGCTGTGTGTGACGTGTGTCACTGTGTGGGGAGGAAGCTGTGTTGTGACGCGTGTCACTGTGTGGGGAAGAAGCTGTGTGTGACGTGTGTCACTGTGTGGGGAAGAAGCTGTGTGTGATGCGTGTCACTGTGTGGGGAGGAAGCTGTGTGTGACGCGTGTCACTGTGTGGGGAGGAAGCTGTGTGTGATGCGTGTCACTGTGTGGGGAGGAAGCTGTGTGTGATGCGTGTCACTGTGTGGGGAGGAAGCTGTGTGTGACGTGAGTCACTGTGTGGGGAGGAAGCTGTGTGTGACGCGTGTCACTGTGTGGGGAAGAAGCTGTGTGTGATGCGTGTCACTGTGTGGGGAGGAAGCTGTGTGTGACGTGAGTCACTGTGTGGGGAGAGAAGCTGTGTGTGACGCGTGTCACTGTGTGGGGAAGAAGCTGTGTGTGATGCGTGTCACTGTGTGGGGAGGAAGCTGTGTGTGACGTGTGTCACTGTGTGGGGAGGAAGCTGTGTGTGATGCGTGTCACTGTGTGGGGAAGAAGCTGTGTGTGACGCGTGTCACTGTGTGGGGAAGAAGCTGTGTGTGATGCGTGTCACTGTGTGGGGAAGAAGCTGTGTGTGACGTGTGTCACTGTGTGGGGAAGAAGCTGTGTGTGACGTGTGTCACTGTGTGGGGAAGAAGCTGTGTGTGATGCGTGTCACTGTGTGGGGAAGAAGCTGTGTGTGATGCGTGTCACTGCGTGGGGAAGAAGCTGTGTGTGATGCGTGTCACTGTGTGGGGAAGAAGCTGTGTGTGACGTGAGTCACTGTGTGGGAGAAAGCTGTGTGTGATGCGTGTCACTGTGTGGGGAAGAAGCTGTGTGTGATGCGTGTCACTGTGTGGGGAAGAAGCTGTGTGTGACGCGTGTCACTGTGGGGAAGAAGCTGTGTGTGATGCGTGTCACTGTGTGGGGAGGAAGCTGTGTGTGATGCGTGTCACTGTGTGGGGAGGAAGCTGTGTGTGATGCGTGTCACTGTGTGGGGAAGAAGCTGTGTGTGACGCGTGTCACTGTGTGGGAAGAAGCTGTGTGTGATGCGTGTCACTGTGTGGGGAAGAAGCTGTGTGTGACGCATGTCACTGTGTGGGAAGAAGCTGTGTGTGACGCGTGTCACTGTGTGGGGAGGAAGCTGTGTGTGACGCGTGTCACTGTGTGGGGAAGAAGCTGTGTGTGATGCGTGTCACTGTGTGGGGAAGAAGCTGTGTGTGATGCGTGTCACTGTGTGGGGAAGAAGCTGTGTGTGATGCGTGTCACTGTGTGGGGAGGAAGCTGTGTGTGACGCGAAGAAGCTGTGTGTGACGCGTGTCACTGTGTGGGGAAGAAGCTGTGTGTGATGCGTGTCACTGTGTGGGGAGGAAGCTGTGTGTGACGCGTGTCACTGTGTGGGGAAGAAGCTGTGTGTGATGTGTGTCACTGTGTGGGGAGGAAGCTGTGTGTAATGCGTGTCACTGTGTGGGGAGGAAGCTGTGTGTGATGCGTGTCACTGTGTGGGGAAGAAGCTGTGTGTGATGCGTGTCACTGTGTGGGGAGGAAGCTGTGTGTGACGCGTGTCACTGTGTGGGGAAGAAGCTGTGTGTGACGCGTGTCACTGTGTGGGGAGGAAGCTGTGTGTGATGCGTGTCACTGTGGGGAGGAAGCTGTGTGTGACGCGTGTCACTGTGTGGGGAGGAAGCTGTGTGTGATGCGTGTCACTGTGTGGGGAAGAAGCTGTGTGTGATGCGTGTCACTGTGGGGAAGAAGCTGTGTATGATGCGTGTCACTGTGTGGGGAGGAAGCTGTGTGTGATGCGTGTCACTGTGTGGGGAAGAAGCTGTGTGTGATGCGTGTCACTGTGGGGAAGAAGCTGTGTGTGACGTGAGTCACTGTGTGGGGAAGAAGCTGTGTGTGACGCGTGTCACTGTGTGGGGAAGAAGCTGTGTGTGAGGCGTGTCACTGTGTGGGGAGGAAGCTGTGTGTGATGCGTGTCACTGTGTGGGGAAGAAGCTGTGTGTGATGCGTGTCTCCTCTGTGTGGGGAAGAAGCTGTGTGTGACGCGTGTCACTGTGTGGGGAGGAAGCTGTGTGTGACGCGTGTCACTGTGTGGGGAAGAAGCTGTGTGTGATGCGTGTCACTGTGTGGGGAAGAAGCTGTGTGTGACGTGTGTCACTGTGTGGGGAAGAAGCTGTGTGTGATGCGTGTCACTGTGTGGGGAGGAAGCTGTGTGTGATGTGAGTCATTGTGTGGGGAGGAAGCTGTGTGACGTGTGTCACTGTGTGGGGAGGAAGCTGTGTGTGATGCGTGTCACTGTGGGGAAGAAGCTGTGTGTGACGCGTGTCACTGTGGGGAAGAAGCTGTGTGTCACTGTGTGGGGAAGAAGCTGTGTGTGATGCGTGTCACTGTGTGGGGAGGAAGCTGTGTGTGATGTGAGTCATTGTGTGGGGAGGAAGCTGTGTGACGTGTGTCACTGTGTGGGGAGGAAGCTGTGTGTGATGCGTGTCACTGTGGGGAAGAAGCTGTGTGTGACGCGTGTCACTGTGTGGGGAAGAAGCTGTGTGTGACGTGTGTCACTGTGTGGGGAGGATGCTGTGTGTGATGCGTGTCACTGTGTGGGGAAGAAGCTGTGTGTGATGCGTGTCACTGTGTGGGGAGGAAGCTGTGTGTGATGCGTGTCACTGTGGGGAAGAAGCTGTGTGTGACGCGTGTCACGGGGAGGAAGCTGTGTGTGATGCGTGTCACTGTGTGGGGAGGAAGCTGTGTGTGATGCGTGTCACTGTGTGGGGAGGAAGCTGTGTGTGATGCGTGTCACTGTGTGGGGAAGAAGCTGTGTGTGATGCGTGTCACTGTGTGGGGAGGAAGCTGTGTGTGATGCGTGTCACTGTGTGGGAAGAAGCTGTGTGTGATGCGTGTCACTGTGTGGGGAAGAAGCTGTGTGTGACGCGTGTCACTGTGTGGGGAAGAAGCTGTGTGTGACGCGTGTCACTGTGTGGGGAGGAAGCTGTGTGTGATGCGTGTCACCGTGTGGGGAAGAAGCTGTGTGTGATGTGTGTCACTGTGTGGGGAAGAAGCTGTGTGTGACGCGTTTCACTGTGTTGGGAAGAAGCTGTGTGTGACGCGTGTCACTGTGTGGGAGGAAGCTGTGTGTGACGTGAGTCACTGTGTGGGGAAGAAGCTGTGTGTGATGCGTGTCACTGTGTGGGGAGGAAGCTGTGTGTGACGCGTGTCACTGTGTGGGGAAGAAGCTGTGTGTGATGCGTGTCACTGTGTGGGGAGGAAGCTGTGTGTGATGCGTGTCACTGTGTGGGGAAGAAGCTGTGTGTGATGCGTGTCTCTGTGTGGGAAGAAGCTGTGTGTGACGCGTGTCACTGTGTGGGGAGGAAGCTGTGTGTGACGCGTGTCACTGTGTGGGGAAGAAGCTGTGTATGATGCGTGTCACTGTGTGGGGAAGAAGCTGTGTGTGACGTGTGTCACTGTGTGGGGAAGAAGCTGTGTGTGATGCGTGTCACTGTGTGGGGATCAAGCTGTGTGTGATGTGAGTCATTGTGTGGGGAGGAAGCTGTGTGACGTGTGTCACTGTGTGGGGAGGAAGCTGTGTGTGATGCGTGTCACTGTGGGGAAGAAGCTGTGTGTGACGCGTGTCACTGTGTGGGGAAGAAGCTGTGTGTGATGTGTGTCACTGTGTGGGGAAGAAGCTGTGTGTGACGTGTGTCACTGTGTGGGGAGGAAGCTGTGTGTGATGCGTGTCACTGTGGGGAAGAAGCTGTGTGTGATGCGTGTCACTGTGGGGAGGAAGCTGTGTGTGACGTGAGTCACTGTGTGGGGAGAAAGCTGTGTGTGATGCGTGTCACTGTGTGGGGAAGAAGCTGTGTGTGACGTGAGTCATTGTGTGGGGAGGAAGCTGTGTGACGTGTGTCACTGTGTGGGGAAGAAGCTGTGTGTGATGCGTGTCACTGTGGGGAAGAAGCTGTGTGTGACGCGTGTCACTGTGTGGGGAAGAAGCTGTGTGTGACGCGTGTCACTGTGTGGGGAAGAAGCTGTGTGTGATGCGTGTCACTGTGTGGGGAAGAAGCTGTGTGTGATGCGTGTCACTGTGTGGGGAGGAAGCTGTGTGTGATGCGTGTCACTGTGTGGGGAAGAAGCTGTGTGTGATGCGTGTCACTGTGTGGGGAAGAAGCTGTGTGTGACGCGTGTCACTGTGTGGGGAAGAAGCTGTGTGTGACGCGTGTCACTGTGTGGGGAAGAAGCTGTGTGTGACGCGTGTCACTGTGTGGGGAGGAAGCTGTGTGTGACGCGTGTCACTGTGTGGGGAAGAAGCTGTGTGTGACGCGTGTCACTGTGTGGGGAAGAAGCTGTGTGTGATGTGTGTCACTGTGTGGGGAAGAAGCTGTGTGTGATGCGTGTCACTGTGTGGGGAAGAAGCTGTGTGTGACGCGTGTCACTGTGTGGGGAAGAAGCTGTGTGTGACGCGTGTCACTGTGTGGGGAGGAAGCTGTGTGTGATGTGAGTCATTGTGTGGGGAGGAAGCTGTGTGACGTGTGTCACTGTGTGGGGAAGAAGCTGTGTGTGATGCGTGTCACTGTGTGGGGAAGAAGCTGTGTGTGACGCGTGTCATTGTGTGGGGAAGAAGCTGTGTGTGACGCGTGTCACTGTGTGGGGAAGAAGCTGTGTGTGACGCGTGTCACTGTGTGGGGAAGAAGCTGTGTGTGACGCTTGTCACTGTGTGGGGAGGAAGCTGTGTGTCACTGTGTGGGGAAGAAGCTGTGTGTGACGTGAGTCACTGTGTGGGGAGGAAGCTGTGTGTGACGTGTGTCACTGTGTGGGGAAGAAGCTGTGTGTGACGTGTGTCACTGTGTGGGGAGGAAGCTGTGTGTGACGCGTGTCACTGTGTGGGGAAGAAGCTGTGTGTGACGTGTGTCACTGTGTGGGGAAGAAGCTGTGTGTGATGCGTGTCACTGTGTGGGGAGGAAGCTGTGTGTGACGCGTGTCACTGTGTGGGGAGGAAGCTGTGTGTGATGCGTGTCACTGTGTGGGGAGGAAGCTGTGTGTGATGCGTGTCACTGTGTGGGGAGGAAGCTGTGTGTGACGTGAGTCACTGTGTGGGGAGGAAGCTGTGTGTGACGCGTGTCACTGTGTGGGGAAGAAGCTGTGTGTGATGCGTGTCACTGTGTGGGGAGGAAGCTGTGTGTGACGTGAGTCACTGTGTGGGGAGAAAGCTGTGTGTGATGCGTGTCACTGTGTGGGGAAGAAGCTGTGTGTGATGCGTGTCACTGTGTGGGGAAGAAGCTGTGTGTGATGCGTGTCACTGCGTGGGGAAGAAGCTGTGTGTGATGCGTGTCACTGTGTGGGGAAGAAGCTGTGTGTGACGTGAGTCACTGTGTGGGTAGAAAGCTGTGTGTGATGCGTGTCACTGTGTGGGGAAGAAGCTGTGTGTGACGCGTGTCACTGTGTGGGGAAGAAGCTGTGTGTGATGCGTGTCACTGTGTGGGGAGGAAGCTGTGTGTGATGCGTGTCACTGTGTGGGGAAGAAGCTGTGTGTGATGCGTGTCACTGTGTGGGGAGGAAGCTGTGTGTGACGCGTGTCACTGTGTGGGGAAGAAGCTGTGTGTGATGCGTGTCACTGTGGGGAGGAAGCTGTGTGTGACGCGTGTCACTGTGTGGGGAGGAAGCTGTGTGTGACGCGTGTCACTGTGGGGAAGAAGCTGTGTGTGATGCGTGTCACTGTGTTGGGAAGAAGCTGTGTGTGATGCGTGTCACTGTGGGGAAGAAGCTGTGTGTGATGCGTGTCACTGTGTGGGGAAGAAGCTGTGTGTGATGCGTGTCACTGTGTGGGGAAGAAGCTGTGTGTGACGCGTGTCACTGTGTGGGGAAGAAGCTGTGTGTGATGCGTGTCACTGTGTGGGGAGGAAGCTGTGTGTAATGCGTGTCACTGTGTGGGGAGGAAGCTGTGTGTGACGTGAGTCACTGTGTGGGGAGGAAGCTGTGTGTGATGCGTGTCTCTGTGTGGGGAGGAAGCTGTGTGTGATGCGTGTCACTGTGTGGGGAGGAAGCTGTGTGTGATGCGTGTCACTGTGTGGGGAAGAAGCTGTGTGTGATGCGTGTCACTGTGTGGGGAGGAAGCTGTGTGGGATGCGTGTCACTGTGTGGGGAAGAAGCTGTGTGTGACGCGTGTCACTGTGTGGGGAGGAAGCTGTGTGTGATGCGTGTCACTGTGTGGGGAAGAAGCTGTGTGTGATGCGTGTCACTGTGTGGGGAGGAAGCTGTGTGTGACGCGTGTCACTGTGTGGGGAAGAAGCTGTGTGTGACGTGAGTCACTGTGTGGGGAAGAAGCTGTGTGTGATGCGTGTCACTGTGTGGGGAAGAAGCTGTGTGTGATGCGTGTCACTGTGGGGAAGAAGCTGTGTATGATGCGTGTCACTGTGTGGGGAGGAAGCTGTGTGTGATGCGTGTCACTGTGTGGGGAAGAAGCTGTGTGTGACGCGTTTCACTGTGTGGGGAAGAAGCTGTGTGTGACGCGTGTCACTGTGTGGGGAAGAAGCTGTGTGTGAGGCGTGTCACTGTGTGGGGAGGAAGCTGTGTGTGATGCGTGTCACTGTGTGGGGAAGAAGCTGTGTGTGATGCGTGTCACTGTGTGGGGAAGAAGCTGTGTGTGACGCGTGTCACTGTGTGGGGAAGAAGCTGTGTGTGACGTGAGTCACTGTGTGGGGAAGAAGCTGTGTGTGATGCGTGTCACTGTGTGGGGAAGAAGCTGTGTGTGATGCGTGTCACTGTGGGGAAGAAGCTGTGTATGATGCGTGTCACTGTGTGGGGAGGAAGCTGTGTGTGATGCGTGTCACTGTGTGGGGAAGAAGCTGTGTGTGACGCGTTTCACTGTGTGGGGAAGAAGCTGTGTGTGACGCGTGTCACTGTGTGGGGAAGAAGCTGTGTGTGAGGCGTGTCACTGTGTGGGGAGGAAGCTGTGTGTGATGCGTGTCACTGTGTGGGGAAGAAGCTGTGTGTGACGCGTGTCTCTGTGTGGGGAAGAAGCTGTGTGTGACGCGTGTCACTGTGTGGGGAGGAAGCTGTGTGGGAAGAAGCTGTGTGTGATGCGTGTCACTGTGGGGAAGAAGCTGTGTCTGATGCGTGTCACTGTGTGGGGAGGAAGCTGTGTGTGATGCGTGTCACTGTGTGGGGAAGAAGCTGTGTGTGACGCGTTTCACTGTGTGGGGAAGAAGCTGTGTGTGACGCGTGTCACTGTGTGGGGAGGAAGCTGTGTGGGGAAGAAGCTGTGTGTGATGCGTGTCACTGTGGGGAAGAAGCTGTGTCTGATGCGTGTCACTGTGTGGGGAGGAAGCTGTGTGTGATGCGTGTCACTGTGTGGGGAAGAAGCTGTGTGTGACGCGTTTCACTGTGTGGGGAAGAAGCTGTGTGTGACGCGTGTCACTGTGTGGGGAAGAAGCTGTGTGTGATGCGTGTCACTGTGTGGGGAGGAAGCTGTGTGTGATGCGTGTCACTGTGTGGGGAAGAAGCTGTGTGTGATGCGTGTCTCTGTGTGGGGAAGAAGCTGTGTGTGACGCGTGTCACTGTGTGGGGAGGAAGCTGTGTGTGACGCGTGTCACTGTGTGGGGAAGAAGCTGTGTGTGATGCGTGTCACTGTGTGGGGAAGAAGCTGTGTGTGACGTGTGTCACTGTGTGGGGAAGAAGCTGTGTGTGATGCGTGTCACTGTGTGGGGAAGAAGCTGTGTGTGATGCGTGTCACTGTGTGGGGAGGAAGCTGTGTGTGATGTGAGTCATTGTGTGGGGAGGAAGCTGTGTGACGTGTGTCACTGTGTGGGGAGGAAGCTGTGTGTGATGCGTGTCACTGTGGGGAAGAAGCTGTGTGTGACGCGTGTCACTGTGTGGGGAAGAAGCTGTGTGTGACGTGTGTCACTGTGTGGGGAGGATGCTGTGTGTGATGCGTGTCACTGTGTGGGGAAGAAGCTGTGTGTGATGCGTGTCACTGTGTGGGGAGGAAGCTGTGTGTGATGCGTGTCACTGTGTGGGGAGGAAGCTGTGTGTGATGCGTGTCACTGTGGGGAAGAAGCTGTGTGTGACGCGTGTCACTGTGTGGGGAGGATGCTGTGTGTGATGCGTGTCACTGTGTGGGGAAGAAGCTGTGTGTGACGTGTGTCACTGTGTGGGGAGGATGCTGTGTGTGATGCGTGTCACTGTGTGGGGAAGAAGCTGTGTGTGATGCGTGTCACTGTGTGGGGAGGAAGCTGTGTGTGATGCGTGTCACTGTGGGGAAGAAGCTGTGTGTGACGCGTGTCACTGTGTGGGGAGGATGCTGTGTGTGATGCGTGTCACTGTGTGGGGAAGAAGCTGTGTGTGACGTGTGTCACTGTGTGGGGAGGATGCTGTGTGTGATGCGTGTCACTGTGTGGGGAAGAAGCTGTGTGTGATGCGTGTCACTGTGTGGGGAGGAAGCTGTGTGTGATGCGTGTCACTGTGGGGAAGAAGCTGTGTGTGACGCGTGTCACGGGGAGGAAGCTGTGTGTGATGCGTGTCACTGTGTGGGGAGGAAGCTGTGTGTGATGCGTGTCACTGTGTGGGGAGGAAGCTGTGTGTGATGCGTGTCACTGTGTGGGGAAGAAGCTGTGTGTGATGCGTGTCACTGTGTGGGGAGGAAGCTGTGTGTGATGCGTGTCACTGTGGGGAAGAAGCTGTGTGTGACGCGTGTCACTGTGTGGGGAGGAAGCTGTGTGTGATGCGTGTCACTGTGTGGGGAGGAAGCTGTGTGTGATGCGTGTCACTGTGTGGGGAGGAAGCTGTGTGTGATGCGTGTCACTGTGTGGGGAAGAAGCTGTGTGTGATGCGTGTCACTGTGTGGGGAGGAAGCTGTGTGTGATGCGTGTCACTGTGTGGGGAGGAAGCTGTGTGTGATGCGTGTCACTGTGTGGGGAGGAAGCTGTGTGTGATGCGTGTCACTGTGTGGGGAAGAAGCTGTGTGTGACGTGAGTCATTGTGTGGGGAGGAAGCTGTGTGACGTGTGTGACGTGTGTCACTGTGTGGGGAAGAAGCTGTGTGTGATGCGTGTCACTGTGGGGAAGAAGCTGTGTGTGACGTGTGTCATTGTGTGGGGAGAAGCTGTGTGTGACGCGTGTCACTGTGTGGGGAGGAAGCTGTGTGTGACGCGTGTCACTGTGTGGGGAAGAAGCTGTGTGTGACGTGTGTCACTGTGTGGGGAAGAAGCTGTGTGTGATGCGTGTCACTGTGTGGGGAGGAAGCTGTGTGTGATGCGTGTCACTGTGTGGGGAAGAAGCTGTGTGTGACGTGAGTCATTGTGTGGGGAGGAAGCTGTGTGACGTGTGTCACTGTGTGGGGAAGAAGCTGTGTGTGATGCGTGTCACTGTGGGGAAGAAGCTGTGTGTGATGCGTGTCACTGTGTGGGGAAGAAGCTGTGTGTGATGCGTGTCACTGTGTGGGGAAGAAGCTGTGTGTGACGCGTGTCACTGTGTGGGGAAGAAGCTGTGTGTGACGCGTGTCACTGTGTGGGGAAGAAGCTGTGTGTGACGCGTGTCACTGTGTGGGGAAGAAGCTGTGTGTGACGCGTGTCACTGTGTGGGGAAGAAGCTGTGTGTGACGCGTGTCACTGTGTGGGGAAGAAGCTGTGTGTGATGTGTGTCACTGTGTGGGGAAGAAGCTGTGTGTGATGCGTGTCACTGTGTGGGGAAGAAGCTGTGTGTGACGCGTGTCACTGTGTGGGGAAGAAGCTGTGTGTGACGCGTGTCACTGTGTGGGGAGGAAGCTGTGTGTGATGCGTGTCACTGTGTGGGGAGGAAGCTGTGTGTGATGCGTGTCACTGTGTGGGGAGGAAGCTGTGTGTGATGCGTGTCACTGTGTGGGGAGGAAGCTGTGTGTGACGTGAGTCACTGTGTGGGGAGGAAGCTGTGTGTGACGCGTGTCACTGTGTGGGGAAGAAGCTGTGTGTGATGCGTGTCACTGTGTGGGGAGGAAGCTGTGTGTGATGCGTGTCACTGTGTGGGGAAGAAGCTGTGTGTGACGTGAGTCATTGTGTGGGGAGGAAGCTGTGTGACGTGTGTCACTGTGTGGGGAAGAAGCTGTGTGTGATGCGTGTCACTGTGGGGAAGAAGCTGTGTGTGATGCGTGTCACTGTGTGGGGAAGAAGCTGTGTGTGATGCGTGTCACTGTGTGGGGAAGAAGCTGTGTGTGACGCGTGTCACTGTGTGGGGAAGAAGCTGTGTGTGACGCGTGTCACTGTGTGGGGAAGAAGCTGTGTGTGACGCGTGTCACTGTGTGGGGAAGAAGCTGTGTGTGACGCGTGTCACTGTGTGGGGAAGAAGCTGTGTGTGACGCGTGTCACTGTGTGGGGAAGAAGCTGTGTGTGATGTGTGTCACTGTGTGGGGAAGAAGCTGTGTGTGATGCGTGTCACTGTGTGGGGAAGAAGCTGTGTGTGACGCGTGTCACTGTGTGGGGAAGAAGCTGTGTGTGACGCGTGTCACTGTGTGGGGAGGAAGCTGTGTGTGATGTGAGTCATTGTGTGGGGAGGAAGCTGTGTGACGTGTGTCACTGTGTGGGGAAGAAGCTGTGTGTGATGCGTGTCACTGTGTGGGGAAGAAGCTGTGTGTGACGCGTGTCATTGTGTGGGGAAGAAGCTGTGTGTGACGCGTGTCACTGTGTGGGGAAGAAGCTGTGTGTGACGCGTGTCACTGTGTGGGGAAGAAGCTGTGTGTGACGCTTGTCACTGTGTGGGGAGGAAGCTGTGTGTCACTGTGTGGGGAAGAAGCTGTGTGTGACGTGAGTCACTGTGTGGGGAGGAAGCTGTGTGTGACGTGTGTCACTGTGTGGGGAAGAAGCTGTGTGTGACGTGTGTCACTGTGTGGGGAGGAAGCTGTGTGTGACGCGTGTCACTGTGTGGGGAAGAAGCTGTGTGTGACGTGTGTCACTGTGTGGGGAAGAAGCTGTGTGTGATGCGTGTCACTGTGTGGGGAGGAAGCTGTGTGTGACGCGTGTCACTGTGTGGGGAGGAAGCTGTGTGTGATGCGTGTCACTGTGTGGGGAAGAAGCTGTGTGTGATGCGTGTCACTGTGTGGGGAAGAAGCTGTGTGTGATGCGTGTCACTGTGTGGGGAGGAAGCTGTGTGTGACGCGTGTCACTGTGTGGGGAAGAAGCTGTGTGTGACGTGTGTCACTGTGTGGGGAGGAAGCTGTGTGTGATGCGTGTCACTGTGTGGGGAGGAAGCTGTGTGTGATGCGTGTCACTGTGTGGGGAGGAAGCTGTGTGTGACGTGAGTCACTGTGTGGGGAGGAAGCTGTGTGTGACGCGTGTCACTGTGTGGGGAAGAAGCTGTGTGTGATGCGTGTCACTGTGTGGGGAGGAAGCTGTGTGTGACGTGAGTCACTGTGTGGGGAGAAAGCGGTGTGTGATGCGTGTCACTGTGTGGGGAAGAAGCTGTGTGTGACGTGAGTCATTGTGTGGGGAGAAAGCGGTGTGTGATGCGTGTCACTGTGTGGGGAAGAAGCTGTGTGTGACGCGTGTCACTGTGGGGAAGAAGCTGTGTGTGATGCGTGTCACTGTGTGGGGAGGAAGCTGTGTGTGATGCGTGTCACTGTGTGGGGAAGAAGCTGTGTGTGATGCGTGTCACTGTGTGGGGAAGAAGCTGTGTGTGATGCGTGTCACTGTGTGGGGAGAAAGCTGTGTGTGATGCGTGTCACTGTGTGGGGAAGAAGCTGTGTGTGACGCGTGTCACTGTGTGGGGAAGAAGCTGTGTGTGATGCGTGTCACTGTGTGGGGAGGAAGCTGTGTGTGATGCGTGTCACTGTGTGGGGAAGAAGCTGTGTGTGATGCGTGTCACTGTGTGGGGAGGAAGCTGTGTGTGACGCGTGTCACTGTGTGGGGAAGAAGCTGTGTGTGACGCGTGTCACTGTGTGGGGAAGAAGCTGTGTGTGATGCGTGTCACTGTGTGGGGAGGAAGCTGTGTGTGACGCGTGTCACTGTGTGGGGAGGAAGCTGTGTGTGTGATGCGTGTCACTGTGTGGGGAAGAAGCTGTGTGTAATGCGTGTCACTGTGTGGGGAGGAAGCTGTGTATGATGCGTGTCACTGTGTGGGGAAGAAGCTGTGTGTGATGCGTGTCACTGTGTGGGGAGGAAGCTGTGTGTGACGCGTGTCACTGTGTGGGGAGGAAGCTGTGTGTGACGCGTGTCACTGTGTGGGGAAGAAGCTGTGTGTGATGCGTGTCACTGTGGGGAAGAAGCTGTGTATGATGCGTGTCACTGTGTGGGGAGGAAGCTGTGTGTGATGCGTGTCACTGTGTGGGGAAGAAGCTGTGTGTGACGCGTTTCACTGTGTGGGGAAGAAGCTGTGTGTGACGCGTGTCACTGTGTGGGGAAGAAGCTGTGTGTGACGCGTGTCACTGTGTGGGGAAGAAGCTGTGTGTGACGCGTGTCACTGTGTGGGGAAGAAGCTGTGTGTGACGCGTGTCACTGTGTGGGGAAGAAGCTGTGTGTGATGTGTGTCACTGTGTGGGGAAGAAGCTGTGTGTGATGCGTGTCACTGTGTGGGGAAGAAGCTGTGTGTGACGCGTGTCACTGTGTGGGGAAGAAGCTGTGTGTGACGCGTGTCACTGTGTGGGGAGGAAGCTGTGTGTGATGTGAGTCATTGTGTGGGGAGGAAGCTGTGTGACGTGTGTCACTGTGTGGGGAAGAAGCTGTGTGTGATGCGTGTCACTGTGTGGGGAAGAAGCTGTGTGTGACGCGTGTCATTGTGTGGGGAAGAAGCTGTGTGTGACGCGTGTCACTGTGTGGGGAAGAAGCTGTGTGTGACGCGTGTCACTGTGTGGGGAAGAAGCTGTGTGTAACGCTTGTCACTGTGTGGGGAGGAAGCTGTGTGTCACTGTGTGGGGAAGAAGCTGTGTGTGACGTGAGTCACTGTGTGGGGAGGAAGCTGTGTGTGACGTGTGTCACTGTGTGGGGAAGAAGCTGTGTGTGACGTGTGTCACTGTGTGGGGAGGAAGCTGTGTGTGACGCGTGTCACTGTGTGGGGAAGAAGCTGTGTGTGACGTGTGTCACTGTGTGGGGAAGAAGCTGTGTGTGATGCGTGTCACTGTGTGGGGAGGAAGCTGTGTGTGACGCGTGTCACTGTGTGGGGAGGAAGCTGTGTGTGATGCGTGTCACTGTGTGGGGAGGAAGCTGTGTGTGATGCGTGTCACTGTGTGGGGAGGAAGCTGTGTGTGACGTGAGTCACTGTGTGGGGAGGAAGCTGTGTGTGACGCGTGTCACTGTGTGGGGAAGAAGCTGTGTGTGATGCGTGTCACTGTGTGGGGAGGAAGCTGTGTGTGACGTGAGTCACTGTGTGGGGAGAAAGCTGTGTGTGACGCGTGTCACTGTGTGGGGAAGAAGCTGTGTGTGATGCGTGTCACTGTGTGGGGAGGAAGCTGTGTGTGACGTGTGTCACTGTGTGGGGAGGAAGCTGTGTGTGATGCGTGTCACTGTGTGGGGAAGAAGCTGTGTGTGACGCGTGTCACTGTGTGGGGAAGAAGCTGTGTGTGATGCGTGTCACTGTGTGGGGAAGAAGCTGTGTGTGACGTGTGTCACTGTGTGGGGAAGAAGCTGTGTGTGACGTGTGTCACTGTGTGGGGAAGAAGCTGTGTGTGATGCGTGTCACTGTGTGGGGAAGAAGCTGTGTGTGATGCGTGTCACTGCGTGGGGAAGAAGCTGTGTGTGATGCGTGTCACTGTGTGGGGAAGAAGCTGTGTGTGACGTGAGTCACTGTGTGGGGAGAAAGCTGTGTGTGATGCGTGTCACTGTGTGGGGAAGAAGCTGTGTGTGATGCGTGTCACTGTGTGGGGAAGAAGCTGTGTGTGACGCGTGTCACTGTGGGGAAGAAGCTGTGTGTGATGCGTGTCACTGTGTGGGGAGGAAGCTGTGTGTGATGCGTGTCACTGTGTGGGGAGGAAGCTGTGTGTGATGCGTGTCACTGTGTGGGGAAGAAGCTGTGTGTGATGCGTGTCACTGTGTGGGGAAGAAGCTGTGTGTGATGCGTGTCACTGTGTGGGGAAGAAGCTGTGTGTGATGCGTGTCACTGTGTGGGGAGGAAGCTGTGTGTGACGCGTGTCACTGTGTGGGGAAGAAGCTGTGTGTGACGCGTGTCACTGTGTGGGGAAGAAGCTGTGTGTGACGCGTGTCACTGTGGGGAAGAAGCTGTGTGTGATGCGTGTCACTGTGTGGGGAGGAAGCTGTGTGTGATGCGTGTCACTGTGTGGGGAAGAAGCTGTGTGTGACGTGAGTCATTGTGTGGGGAGGAAGCTGTGTGACGTGTGTCACTGTGTGGGGAAGAAGCTGTGTGTGATGCGTGTCACTGTGGGGAAGAAGCTGTGTGTGATGCGTGTCACTGTGTGGGGAAGAAGCTGTGTGTGATGCGTGTCACTGTGTGGGGAAGAAGCTGTGTGTGACGCGTGTCACTGTGTGGGGAAGAAGCTGTGTGTGACGCGTGTCACTGTGTGGGGAAGAAGCTGTGTGTGACGCGTGTCACTGTGTGGGGAAGAAGCTGTGTGTGACGCGTGTCACTGTGTGGGGAAGAAGCTGTGTGTGACGCGTGTCACTGTGTGGGGAAGAAGCTGTGTGTGATGTGTGTCACTGTGTGGGGAAGAAGCTGTGTGTGATGCGTGTCACTGTGTGGGGAAGAAGCTGTGTGTGACGCGTGTCACTGTGTGGGGAAGAAGCTGTGTGTGACGCGTGTCACTGTGTGGGGAGGAAGCTGTGTGTGATGCGTGTCACTGTGTGGGGAGGAAGCTGTGTGTGATGCGTGTCACTGTGTGGGGAGGAAGCTGTGTGTGATGCGTGTCACTGTGTGGGGAGGAAGCTGTGTGTGACGTGAGTCACTGTGTGGGGAGGAAGCTGTGTGTGACGCGTGTCACTGTGTGGGGAAGAAGCTGTGTGTGATGCGTGTCACTGTGTGGGGAGGAAGCTGTGTGTGATGCGTGTCACTGTGTGGGGAAGAAGCTGTGTGTGACGTGAGTCATTGTGTGGGGAGGAAGCTGTGTGACGTGTGTCACTGTGTGGGGAAGAAGCTGTGTGTGATGCGTGTCACTGTGGGGAAGAAGCTGTGTGTGATGCGTGTCACTGTGTGGGGAAGAAGCTGTGTGTGATGCGTGTCACTGTGTGGGGAAGAAGCTGTGTGTGACGCGTGTCACTGTGTGGGGAAGAAGCTGTGTGTGACGCGTGTCACTGTGTGGGGAAGAAGCTGTGTGTGACGCGTGTCACTGTGTGGGGAAGAAGCTGTGTGTGACGCGTGTCACTGTGTGGGGAAGAAGCTGTGTGTGACGCGTGTCACTGTGTGGGGAAGAAGCTGTGTGTGATGTGTGTCACTGTGTGGGGAAGAAGCTGTGTGTGATGCGTGTCACTGTGTGGGGAGGAAGCTGTGTGTGATGCGTGTCACTGTGTGGGGAGGAAGCTGTGTGTGACGTGAGTCACTGTGTGGGGAGGAAGCTGTGTGTGACGCGTGTCACTGTGTGGGGAAGAAGCTGTGTGTGATGCGTGTCACTGTGTGGGGAGGAAGCTGTGTGTGACGTGAGTCACTGTGTGGGGAGAAAGCTGTGTGTGACGCGTGTCACTGTGTGGGGAAGAAGCTGTGTGTGATGCGTGTCACTGTGTGGGGAGGAAGCTGTGTGTGACGTGTGTCACTGTGTGGGGAGGAAGCTGTGTGTGATGCGTGTCACTGTGTGGGGAAGAAGCTGTGTGTGACGCGTGTCACTGTGTGGGGAAGAAGCTGTGTGTGATGCGTGTCACTGTGTGGGGAAGAAGCTGTGTGTGACGTGTGTCACTGTGTGGGGAAGAAGCTGTGTGTGACGTGTGTCACTGTGTGGGGAAGAAGCTGTGTGTGATGCGTGTCACTGTGTGGGGAAGAAGCTGTGTGTGATGCGTGTCACTGCGTGGGGAAGAAGCTGTGTGTGATGCGTGTCACTGTGTGGGGAAGAAGCTGTGTGTGACGTGAGTCACTGTGTGGGGAGAAAGCTGTGTGTGATGCGTGTCACTGTGTGGGGAAGAAGCTGTGTGTGATGCGTGTCACTGTGTGGGGAAGAAGCTGTGTGTGACGCGTGTCACTGTGGGGAAGAAGCTGTGTGTGATGCGTGTCACTGTGTGGGGAGGAAGCTGTGTGTGATGCGTGTCACTGTGTGGGGAGGAAGCTGTGTGTGATGCGTGTCACTGTGTGGGGAAGAAGCTGTGTGTGATGCGTGTCACTGTGTGGGGAAGAAGCTGTGTGTGATGCGTGTCACTGTGTGGGGAAGAAGCTGTGTGTGATGCGTGTCACTGTGTGGGGAGGAAGCTGTGTGTGACGCGTGTCACTGTGTGGGGAAGAAGCTGTGTGTGACG
The DNA here is from genome assembly GCF_040206685.1 of Ascaphus truei. NCBI lineage: Eukaryota > Metazoa > Chordata > Amphibia > Anura > Ascaphidae > Ascaphus > Ascaphus truei. Next base: position 299,121 of record NC_134484.1, read on the forward strand.
CGTGTCACTGTGTGGGGAAGAAGCTGTGTGTGACGCGTGTCACTGTGGGGAAGAAGCTGTGTGTGATGCGTGTCACTGTGTGGGGAGGAAGCTGTGTGTGATGCGTGTCACTGTGTGGGGAAGAAGCTGTGTGTGACGTGAGTCATTGTGTGGGGAGGAAGCTGTGTGACGTGTGTCACTGTGTGGGGAAGAAGCTGTGTGTGATGCGTGTCACTGTGGGGAAGAAGCTGTGTGTGATGCGTGTCACTGTGTGGGGAAGAAGCTGTGTGTGATGCGTGTCACTGTGTGGGGAAGAAGCTGTGTGTGACGCGTGTCACTGTGTGGGGAAGAAGCTGTGTGTGACGCGTGTCACTGTGTGGGGAAGAAGCTGTGTGTGACGCGTGTCACTGTGTGGGGAAGAAGCTGTGTGTGACGCGTGTCACTGTGTGGGGAAGAAGCTGTGTGTGACGCGTGTCACTGTGTGGGGAAGAAGCTGTGTGTGATGTGTGTCACTGTGTGGGGAAGAAGCTGTGTGTGATGCGTGTCACTGTGTGGGGAAGAAGCTGTGTGTGACGCGTGTCACTGTGTGGGGAAGAAGCTGTGTGTGACGCGTGTCACTGTGTGGGGAGGAAGCTGTGTGTGATGCGTGTCACTGTGTGGGGAGGAAGCTGTGTGTGATGCGTGTCACTGTGTGGGGAGGAAGCTGTGTGTGATGCGTGTCACTGTGTGGGGAGGAAGCTGTGTGTGACGTGAGTCACTGTGTGGGGAGGAAGCTGTGTGTGACGCGTGTCACTGTGTGGGGAAGAAGCTGTGTGTGATGCGTGTCACTGTGTGGGGAGGAAGCTGTGTGTGATGCGTGTCACTGTGTGGGGAAGAAGCTGTGTGTGACGTGAGTCATTGTGTGGGGAGGAAGCTGTGTGACGTGTGTCACTGTGTGGGGAAGAAGCTGTGTGTGATGCGTGTCACTGTGGGGAAGAAGCTGTGTGTGATGCGTGTCACTGTGTGGGGAAGAAGCTGTGTGTGATGCGTGTCACTGTGTGGGGAAGAAGCTGTGTGTGACGCGTGTCACTGTGTGGGGAAGAAGCTGTGTGTGACGCGTGTCACTGTGTGGGGAAGAAGCTGTGTGTGACGCGTGTCACTGTGTGGGGAAGAAGCTGTGTGTGACGCGTGTCACTGTGTGGGGAAGAAGCTGTGTGTGACGCGTGTCACTGTGTGGGGAAGAAGCTGTGTGTGATGTGTGTCACTGTGTGGGGAAGAAGCTGTGTGTGATGCGTGTCACTGTGTGGGGAAGAAGCTGTGTGTGACGCGTGTCACTGTGTGGGGAAGAAGCTGTGTGTGACGCGTGTCACTGTGTGGGGAGGAAGCTGTGTGTGATGTGAGTCATTGTGTGGGGAGGAAGCTGTGTGACGTGTGTCACTGTGTGGGGAAGAAGCTGTGTGTGATGCGTGTCACTGTGTGGGGAAGAAGCTGTGTGTGACGCGTGTCATTGTGTGGGGAAGAAGCTGTGTGTGACGCGTGTCACTGTGTGGGGAAGAAGCTGTGTGTGACGCGTGTCACTGTGTGGGGAAGAAGCTGTGTGTGACGCTTGTCACTGTGTGGGGAGGAAGCTGTGTGTCACTGTGTGGGGAAGAAGCTGTGTGTGACGTGAGTCACTGTGTGGGGAGGAAGCTGTGTGTGACGTGTGTCACTGTGTGGGGAAGAAGCTGTGTGTGACGTGTGTCACTGTGTGGGGAGGAAGCTGTGTGTGACGCGTGTCACTGTGTGGGGAAGAAGCTGTGTGTGACGTGTGTCACTGTGTGGGGAAGAAGCTGTGTGTGATGCGTGTCACTGTGTGGGGAGGAAGCTGTGTGTGACGCGTGTCACTGTGTGGGGAGGAAGCTGTGTGTGATGCGTGTCACTGTGTGGGGAGGAAGCTGTGTGTGATGCGTGTCACTGTGTGGGGAGGAAGCTGTGTGTGACGTGAGTCACTGTGTGGGGAGGAAGCTGTGTGTGACGCGTGTCACTGTGTGGGGAAGAAGCTGTGTGTGATGCGTGTCACTGTGTGGGGAGGAAGCTGTGTGTGACGTGAGTCACTGTGTGGGGAGAAAGCGGTGTGTGATGCGTGTCACTGTGTGGGGAAGAAGCTGTGTGTGATGCGTGTCACTGTGTGGGGAAGAAGCTGTGTGTGATGCGTGTCACTGTGTGGGGAGAAAGCTGTGTGTGATGCGTGTCACTGTGTGGGGAAGAAGCTGTGTGTGACGCGTGTCACTGTGTGGGGAAGAAGCTGTGTGTGATGCGTGTCACTGTGTGGGGAGGAAGCTGTGTGTGATGCGTGTCACTGTGTGGGGAAGAAGCTGTGTGTGATGCGTGTCACTGTGTGGGGAGGAAGCTGTGTGTGACGCGTGTCACTGTGTGGGGAAGAAGCTGTGTGTGACGCGTGTCACTGTGTGGGGAAGAAGCTGTGTGTGATGCGTGTCACTGTGTGGGGAGGAAGCTGTGTGTGACGCGTGTCACTGTGTGGGGAGGAAGCTGTGTGTGTGATGCGTGTCACTGTGTGGGGAAGAAGCTGTGTGTAATGCGTGTCACTGTGTGGGGAGGAAGCTGTGTATGATGCGTGTCACTGTGTGGGGAAGAAGCTGTGTGTGATGCGTGTCACTGTGTGGGGAGGAAGCTGTGTGTGACGCGTGTCACTGTGTGGGGAAGAAGCTGTGTGTGACGCGTGTCACTGTGTGGGGAGGAAGCTGTGTGTGATGCGTGTCACTGTGTGGGGAAGAAGCTGTGTGTGATGCGTGTCACTGTGGGGAAGAAGCTGTGTATGATGCGTGTCACTGTGTGGGGAGGAAGCTGTGTGTGATGCGTGTCACTGTGTGGGGAAGAAGCTGTGTGTGACGCGTTTCACTGTGTGGGGAAGAAGCTGTGTGTGACGCGTGTCACTGTGTGGGGAAGAAGCTGTGTGTGACGCGTGTCACTGTGTGGGGAAGAAGCTGTGTGTGACGCGTGTCACTGTGTGGGGAAGAAGCTGTGTGTGACGCGTGTCACTGTGTGGGGAAGAAGCTGTGTGTGATGTGTGTCACTGTGTGGGGAAGAAGCTGTGTGTGATGCGTGTCACTGTGTGGGGAAGAAGCTGTGTGTGACGCGTGTCACTGTGTGGGGAAGAAGCTGTGTGTGACGCGTGTCACTGTGTGGGGAGGAAGCTGTGTGTGATGTGAGTCATTGTGTGGGGAGGAAGCTGTGTGACGTGTGTCACTGTGTGGGGAAGAAGCTGTGTGTGATGCGTGTCACTGTGTGGGGAAGAAGCTGTGTGTGACGCGTGTCATTGTGTGGGGAAGAAGCTGTGTGTGACGCGTGTCACTGTGTGGGGAAGAAGCTGTGTGTGACGCGTGTCACTGTGTGGGGAAGAAGCTGTGTGTAACGCTTGTCACTGTGTGGGGAGGAAGCTGTGTGTCACTGTGTGGGGAAGAAGCTGTGTGTGACGTGAGTCACTGTGTGGGGAGGAAGCTGTGTGTGACGTGTGTCACTGTGTGGGGAAGAAGCTGTGTGTGACGTGTGTCACTGTGTGGGGAGGAAGCTGTGTGTGACGCGTGTCACTGTGTGGGGAAGAAGCTGTGTGTGACGTGTGTCACTGTGTGGGGAAGAAGCTGTGTGTGATGCGTGTCACTGTGTGGGGAGGAAGCTGTGTGTGACGCGTGTCACTGTGTGGGGAGGAAGCTGTGTGTGATGCGTGTCACTGTGTGGGGAGGAAGCTGTGTGTGATGCGTGTCACTGTGTGGGGAGGAAGCTGTGTGTGACGTGAGTCACTGTGTGGGGAGGAAGCTGTGTGTGACGCGTGTCACTGTGTGGGGAAGAAGCTGTGTGTGATGCGTGTCACTGTGTGGGGAGGAAGCTGTGTGTGACGTGAGTCACTGTGTGGGGAGAAAGCTGTGTGTGACGCGTGTCACTGTGTGGGGAAGAAGCTGTGTGTGATGCGTGTCACTGTGTGGGGAGGAAGCTGTGTGTGACGTGTGTCACTGTGTGGGGAGGAAGCTGTGTGTGATGCGTGTCACTGTGTGGGGAAGAAGCTGTGTGTGACGCGTGTCACTGTGTGGGGAAGAAGCTGTGTGTGATGCGTGTCACTGTGTGGGGAAGAAGCTGTGTGTGACGTGTGTCACTGTGTGGGGAAGAAGCTGTGTGTGACGTGTGTCACTGTGTGGGGAAGAAGCTGTGTGTGATGCGTGTCACTGTGTGGGGAAGAAGCTGTGTGTGATGCGTGTCACTGCGTGGGGAAGAAGCTGTGTGTGATGCGTGTCACTGTGTGGGGAAGAAGCTGTGTGTGACGTGAGTCACTGTGTGGGGAGAAAGCTGTGTGTGATGCGTGTCACTGTGTGGGGAAGAAGCTGTGTGTGATGCGTGTCACTGTGTGGGGAAGAAGCTGTGTGTGACGCGTGTCACTGTGGGGAAGAAGCTGTGTGTGATGCGTGTCACTGTGTGGGGAGGAAGCTGTGTGTGATGCGTGTCACTGTGTGGGGAGGAAGCTGTGTGTGATGCGTGTCACTGTGTGGGGAAGAAGCTGTGTGTGATGCGTGTCACTGTGTGGGGAAGAAGCTGTGTGTGATGCGTGTCACTGTGTGGGGAAGAAGCTGTGTGTGATGCGTGTCACTGTGTGGGGAGGAAGCTGTGTGTGACGCGTGTCACTGTGTGGGGAAGAAGCTGTGTGTGACGCGTGTCACTGTGTGGGGAAGAAGCTGTGTGTGATGCGTGTCACTGTGTGGGGAGGAAGCTGTGTGTAATGCGTGTCACTGTGTGGGGAGGAAGCTGTGTGTGATGCGTGTCACTGTGTGGGGAAGAAGCTGTGTGTGATGCGTGTCACTGTGTGGGGAGGAAGCTGTGTGTGACGCGTGTCACTGTGTGGGGAAGAAGCTGTGTGTGACGCGTGTCAATGTGTGGGGAGGAAGCTGTGTGTGATGCGTGTCACTGTGTGGGGAAGAAGCTGTGTGTGATGCGTGTCACTGTGGGGAAGAAGCTGTGTATGATGCGTGTCACTGTGTGGGGAGGAAGCTGTGTGTGATGCGTGTCACTGTGTGGGGAAGAAGCTGTGTGTGATGCGTGTCACTGTGGGGAAGAAGCTGTGTGTGACGTGAGTCACTGTGTGGGGAAGAAGCTGTGTGTGACGCGTGTCACTGTGTGGGGAAGAAGCTGTGTGTGAGGCGTGTCACTGTGTGGGGAGGAAGCTGTGTGTGATGCGTGTCACTGTGTGGGGAAGAAGCTGTGTGTGATGCGTGTCTCTGTGTGGGGAAGAAGCTGTGTGTGACGCGTGTCACTGTGTGGGGAGGAAGCTGTGTGTGACGCGTGTCACTGTGTGGGGAAGAAGCTGTGTGTGATGCGTGTCACTGTGTGGGGAAGAAGCTGTGTGTGACGTGTGTCACTGTGTGGGGAAGAAGCTGTGTGTGATGCGTGTCACTGTGTGGGGAGGAAGCTGTGTGTGATGTGAGTCATTGTGTGGGGAGGAAGCTGTGTGACGTGTGTCACTGTGTGGGGAGGAAGCTGTGTGTGATGCGTGTCACTGTGGGGAAGAAGCTGTGTGTGACGCGTGTCACTGTGGGGAAGAAGCTGTGTGTCACTGTGTGGGGAAGAAGCTGTGTGTGATGCGTGTCACTGTGTGGGGAGGAAGCTGTGTGTGATGTGAGTCATTGTGTGGGGAGGAAGCTGTGTGACGTGTGTCACTGTGTGGGGAGGAAGCTGTGTGTGATGCGTGTCACTGTGGGGAAGAAGCTGTGTGTGACGCGTGTCACTGTGTGGGGAAGAAGCTGTGTGTGACGTGTGTCACTGTGTGGGGAGGATGCTGTGTGTGATGCGTGTCACTGTGTGGGGAAGAAGCTGTGTGTGATGCGTGTCACTGTGTGGGGAGGAAGCTGTGTGTGATGCGTGTCACTGTGGGGAAGAAGCTGTGTGTGACGCGTGTCACGGGGAGGAAGCTGTGTGTGATGCGTGTCACTGTGTGGGGAGGAAGCTGTGTGTGATGCGTGTCACTGTGTGGGGAGGAAGCTGTGTGTGATGCGTGTCACTGTGTGGGGAAGAAGCTGTGTGTGATGCGTGTCACTGTGTGGGGAGGAAGCTGTGTGTGATGCGTGTCACTGTGTGGGGAAGAAGCTGTGTGTGATGCGTGTCACTGTGTGGGGAAGAAGCTGTGTGTGACGCGTGTCACTGTGTGGGGAAGAAGCTGTGTGTGACGCGTGTCACTGTGTGGGGAGGAAGCTGTGTGTGATGCGTGTCACCGTGTGGGGAAGAAGCTGTGTGTGATGTGTGTCACTGTGTGGGGAAGAAGCTGTGTGTGACGCGTTTCACTGTGTTGGGAAGAAGCTGTGTGTGACGCGTGTCACTGTGTGGGGAGGAAGCTGTGTGTGACGTGAGTCACTGTGTGGGGAAGAAGCTGTGTGTGATGCGTGTCACTGTGTGGGGAGGAAGCTGTGTGTGACGCGTGTCACTGTGTGGGGAAGAAGCTGTGTGTGATGCGTGTCACTGTGTGGGGAGGAAGCTGTGTGTGATGCGTGTCACTGTGTGGGGAAGAAGCTGTGTGTGATGCGTGTCTCTGTGTGGGGAAGAAGCTGTGTGTGACGCGTGTCACTGTGTGGGGAGGAAGCTGTGTGTGACGCGTGTCACTGTGTGGGGAAGAAGCTGTGTATGATGCGTGTCACTGTGTGGGGAAGAAGCTGTGTGTGACGTGTGTCACTGTGTGGGGAAGAAGCTGTGTGTGATGCGTGTCACTGTGTGGGGATCAAGCTGTGTGTGATGTGAGTCATTGTGTGGGGAGGAAGCTGTGTGACGTGTGTCACTGTGTGGGGAGGAAGCTGTGTGTGATGCGTGTCACTGTGGGGAAGAAGCTGTGTGTGACGCGTGTCACTGTGTGGGGAAGAAGCTGTGTGTGATGTGTGTCACTGTGTGGGGAAGAAGCTGTGTGTGACGTGTGTCACTGTGTGGGGAGGAAGCTGTGTGTGATGCGTGTCACTGTGGGGAAGAAGCTGTGTGTGATGCGTGTCACTGTGGGGAGGAAGCTGTGTGTGACGTGAGTCACTGTGTGGGGAGAAAGCTGTGTGTGATGCGTGTCACTGTGTGGGGAAGAAGCTGTGTGTGACGTGAGTCATTGTGTGGGGAGGAAGCTGTGTGACGTGTGTCACTGTGTGGGGAAGAAGCTGTGTGTGATGCGTGTCACTGTGGGGAAGAAGCTGTGTGTGACGCGTGTCACTGTGTGGGGAAGAAGCTGTGTGTGACGCGTGTCACTGTGTGGGGAAGAAGCTGTGTGTGATGCGTGTCACTGTGTGGGGAAGAAGCTGTGTGTGATGCGTGTCACTGTGTGGGGAGGAAGCTGTGTGTGATGCGTGTCACTGTGTGGGGAAGAAGCTGTGTGTGACGCGTGTCACTGTGTGGGGAAGAAGCTGTGTGTGATGCGTGTCACCGTGTGGGGAAGAAGCTGTGTGTGACGCGTGTAACTGTGTGGGGAAGAAGCTGTGTGTGACGCGTGTCACTGTGTGGGGAAGAAGCTGTGTGTGACGCGTGTCACTGTGTGGGGAAGAAGCTGTGTGTGACGCGTGTCACTGTGTGGGGAAGAAGCTGTGTGTGACGCGTGTCACTGTGTGGGGAAGAAGCTGTGTGTGACGCGTGTCACTGTGTGGGGAAGAAGCTGTGTGTGATGCGTGTCACTGTGGGGAAGAAGCTGTGTGTGACGTGTGTCACTGTGTGGGGAAGAAGCTGTGTGTGATGCGTGTCACTGTGTGGGGAGGAAGCTGTGTGTGATGTGAGTCATTGTGTGGGGAGAAAGCTGTGTGACGTGTGTCACTGTGTGGGGAGGAAGCTGTGTGTGATGCGTGTCACTGTGGGGAAGAAGCTGTGTGTGACGCGTGTCACTGTGTGGGGAAGAAGCTGTGTGTGATGTGTGTCACTGTGTGGGGAAGAAGCTGTGTGTGACGTGTGTCACTGTGTGGGGAGGAAGCTGTGTGTGATGCGTGTCACTGTGGGGAAGAAGCTGTGTGTGATGCGTGTCACTGTGTGGGGAGGAAGCTGTGTGTGACGTGAGTCACTGTGTGGGGAGAAAGCTGTGTGTGATGCGTGTCACTGTGTGGGGAAGAAGCTGTGTGTGACGTGAGTCATTGTGTGGGGAGGAAGCTGTGTGACGTGTGTCACTGTGTGGGGAAGAAGCTGTGTGTGATGCGTGTCACTGTGGGGAAGAAGCTGTGTGTGATGCGTGTAACTGTGTGGGGAAGAAGCTGTGTGTGACGCGTGTCACTGTGTGGGGAAGAAGCTGTGTGTGATGCGTGTCACTGTGTGGGGAGGAAGCTGTGTGTGATGCGTGTCACTGTGTGGGGAAGAAGCTGTGTGTGACGCGTGTCACTGTGTGGGGAAGAAGCTGTGTGTGATGCGTGTCACCGTGTGGGGAAGAAGCTGTGTGTGACGAGTGTAACTGTGTGGGGAAGAAGCTGTGTGTGACGCGTGTCACTGTGTGGGGAGGAAGCTGTGTGTGATGCGTGTCACTGTGTGGGGAGGAAGCTGTGTGTGATGCGTGTCACTGTGTGGGGAAGAAGCTGTGTGTGATGCGTGTCACTGTGTGGGGAGGAAGCTGTGTGTGATGCGTGTCACTGTGTGGGGAGGAAGCTGTGTGTGATGCGTGTCACTGTGTGGGGAGGAAGCTGTGTGTGATGCGTGTCACTGTGTGGGGAAGAAGCTGTGTGTGACGTGAGTCATTGTGTGGGGAGGAAGCTGTGTGACGTGTGTCACTGTGTGGGGAAGAAGCTGTGTGTGATGCGTGTCACTGTGGGGAAGAAGCTGTGTGTGACGTGTGTCACTGTGTGGGGAGGAAGCTGTGTGTGACGCGTGTCACTGTGTGGGGAAGAAGCTGTGTGTGACGCGTGTCACTGTGTGGGGAAGAAGCTGTGTGTGACGTGTCACACTGTGTGGGGAAGAAGCTGTGTGTGATGCGTGTCACTGTGTGGGGAGGAAGCTGTGTGTGATGCGTGTCACTGTGTGGGGAAGAAGCTGTGTGTGACGTGAGTCATTGTGTGGGGAGGAAGCTGTGTGACGTGTGTCACTGTGTGGGGAAGAAGCTGTGTGTGATGCGTGTCACTGTGGGGAAGAAGCTGTGTGTGATGCGTGTCACTGTGTGGGGAAGAAGCTGTGTGTGATGCGTGTCACTGTGTGGGGAAGAAGCTGTGTGTGACGCGTGTCACTGTGTGGGGAAGAAGCTGTGTGTGACGCGTGTCACTGTGTGGGGAAGAAGCTGTGTGTGACGCGTGTCACTGTGTGGGGAAGAAGCTGTGTGTGACGCGTGTCACTGTGTGGGGAAGAAGCTGTGTGTGACGCGTGTCACTGTGTGGGGAAGAAGCTGTGTGTGATGTGTGTCACTGTGTGGGGAAGAAGCTGTGTGTGATGCGTGTCACTGTGTGGGGAAGAAGCTGTGTGTGACGCGTGTCACTGTGTGGGGAAGAAGCTGTGTGTGACGCGTGTCACTGTGTGGGGAGGAATCTGTGTGTGATGTGAGTCATTGTGTGGGGAGGAAGCTGTGTGACGTGTGTCACTGTGTGGGGAAGAAGCTGTGTGTGATGCGTGTCACTGTGTGGGGAAGAAGCTGTGTGTGACGCGTGTCATTGTGTGGGGAAGAAGCTGTGTGTGACGCGTGTCACTGTGTGGGGAAGAAGCTGTGTGTGACGCGTGTCACTGTGTGGGGAAGAAGCTGTGTGTGACGCGTGTCACTGTGTGGGGAGGAAGCTGTGTGTCACTGTGTGGGGAAGAAGCTGTGTGTGACGTGAGTCACTGTGTGGGGAGGAAGCTGTGTGTGACGTGTGTCACTGTGTGGGGAAGAAGCTGTGTGTGACGTGTGTCACTGTGTGGGGAGGAAGCTGTGTGTGACGCGTGTCACTGTGTGGGGAAGAAGCTGTGTGTGATGCGTGTCACTGTGTGGGGAGGAAGCTGTGTGTCACTGTGTGGGGAGGAAGCTGTGTGTGACGCGTGTCACTGTGTGGGGAGGAAGCTGTGTGTGATGCGTGTCACTGTGTGGGGAAGAAGCTGTGTGTGACGCGTGTCACTGTGTGGGGAAGAAGCTGTGTGTGACGCGTGTCACTGTGTGGGAAGGAAGCTGTGTGTGATGCGTGTCACTGTGTGGGGAGGAAGCTGTGTGTCACTGTGTGGGGAGGAACCTGTGTGTGACGTGTGTCACTGTGGGGCAGAAGCTGTGTGTGACGTGTGTCACTGTGTGGGGAGGAAGCTGTGTGTGACGTGTGTCACTGTGTGGGGAAGAAGCTGTGTGTGACGTGTGTCACTGTGTGGGGAGGAAGCTGTGTGTGATGCGTGTCACTGTGTGGGGAGGAAGCTGTGTGACGTGTGTCACTGTGTGGGGAAGAAGCTGTGTGTGATGCGTGTCACTGTGGAGAAGAAGCTGTGTGTGACGCGTGTCACTGTGTGGGGAAGAAGCTGTGTGTGACGCGTGTCACTGTGTGGGGAGGAAGCTGTGTGTGATGCGTGTCACTGTGTGGGGAAGAAGCTGTGTGTGATGCGTGTCACTGTGTGGGGAAGAAGCTGTGTGTGACGCGTGTCACTGTGTGGGGAAGAAGCTGTGTGTGACGCGTGTCACTGTGTGGGGAAGAAGCTGTGTGTGACGTGTGTCACTGTGTGGGGAGGAAGCTGTGTGTGATGCGTGTCACTGTGTGGGGAAGAAGCTGTGTGTGATGCGTGTCACTGTGTGGGGAGGAAGCTGGGTGTGATGCGTGTCACTGTGGGGAAGAAGCTGTGTGTGACGCGTGTCACTGTGTGGGGAAGAAGCTGTGTGTGATGCGTGTCACTGTGTGGGGAGGAAGCTGTGTGTGACGCGTGTCACTGTGGGGAGGAAGCTGTGTGTGATGCGTGTCACTGTGTGGGGAGGAAGCTGTGTGTGATGCGTGTCACTGTGTGGGGAGGAAGCTGTGTGTGATGCGTGTCACTGTGTGGGGAGGAAGCTGTGTGTGACGCGTGTCACTGTGTGGGGAAGAAGCTGTGTGTGATGCGTGTCACTGTGTGGGGAGGAAGCTGTGTGTGACGTGAGTCACTGTGTGGGGAGGAAGCTGTGTGTGATTCGTGTCACTGTGTGGGGAAGAAGCTGTGTGTGATGCGTGTCACTGTGTGGGGAGGAAGCTGTGTGTGATGCGTGTCACTGTGGGGAAGAAGCTGTGTGTGACGCGTGTCACTGTGTGGGGAGGAAGCTGTGTGTGATGCGTGTCACTGTGTGGGGAGGAAGCTGTGTGTGATGCGTGTCACTGTGTGGGGAGGAAGCTGTGTGTGATGCGTGTCACTGTGTGGGGAAGAAGCTGTGTGTGATGCGTGTCACTGTGTGGGGAGGAAGCTGTGTGTGATGCGTGTCACTGTGTGGGGAGGAAGCTGTGTGTGATGCGTGTCACTGTGTGGGGAGGAAGCTGTGTGTGATGCGTGTCACTGTGTGGGGAGGAAGCTGTGTGTGATGCGTGTCACTGTGTGGGGAAGAAGCTGTGTGTGACGTGAGTCATTGTGTGGGGAGGAAGCTGTGTGACGTGTGTCACTGTGTGGGGAAGAAGCTGTGTGTGATGCGTGTCACTGTGGGGAAGAAGCTGTGTGTGACGTGTGTCACTGTGTGGGGAGGAAGCTGTGTGTGACGCGTGTCACTGTGTGGGGAAGAAGCTGTGTGTGACGCGTGTCACTGTGTGGGGAAGAAGCTGTGTGTGACGTGTGTCACTGTGTGGGGAAGAAGCTGTGTGTGATGCGTGTCACTGTGTGGGGAGGAAGCTGTGTGTGATGCGTGTCACTGTGTGGGGAAGAAGCTGTGTGTGACGTGAGTCATTGTGTGGGGAGGAAGCTGTGTGACGTGTGTCACTGTGTGGGGAAGAAGCTGTGTGTGATGCGTGTCACTGTGGGGAAGAAGCTGTGTGTGATGCGTGTCACTGTGTGGGGAAGAAGCTGTGTGTGATGCGTGTCACTGTGTGGGGAAGAAGCTGTGTGTGACGCGTGTCACTGTGTGGGGAAGAAGCTGTGTGTGACGCGTGTCACTGTGTGGGGAAGAAGCTGTGTGTGACGCGTGTCACTGTGTGGGGAAGAAGCTGTGTGTGACGCGTGTCACTGTGTGGGGAAGAAGCTGTGTGTGACGCGTGTCACTGTGTGGGGAAGAAGCTGTGTGTGATGTGTGTCACTGTGTGGGGAAGAAGCTGTGTGTGATGCGTGTCACTGTGTGGGGAAGAAGCTGTGTGTGACGCGTGTCACTGTGTGGGGAAGAAGCTGTGTGTGACGCGTGTCACTGTGTGGGGAGGAAGCTGTGTGTGATGTGAGTCATTGTGTGGGGAGGAAGCTGTGTGACGTGTGTCACTGTGTGGGGAGAAGCTGTGTGTGATGCGTGTCACTGTGTGGGGAAGAAGCTGTGTGTGACGCGTGTCATTGTGTGGGGAAGAAGCTGTGTGTGACGCGTGTCACTGTGTGGGGAAGAAGCTGTGTGTGACGCGTGTCACTGTGTGGGGAAGAAGCTGTGTGTGACGCGTGTCACTGTGTGGGGAGGAAGCTGTGTGTGCACTGTGTGGGGAAGAAGCTGTGTGTGACGTGAGTCACTGTGTGGGGAGGAAGCTGTGTGTGACGTGTGTCACTGTGTGGGAAGAAGCTGTGTGTGACGTGTGTCACTGTGTGGGGAGGAAGCTGTGTGTGACGCGTGTCACTGTGTGGGAAGAAGCTGTGTGTGATGCGTGTCACTGTGTGGGGAGGAAGCTGTGTGTCACTGTGTGGGGAGGAAGCTGTGTGTGACGCGTGTCACTGTGTGGGGAAGAAGCTGTGTGTGACGCGTGTCACTGTGTGGGGAAGGAAGCTGTGTGTGATGCGTGTCACTGTGTGGGGAGAAGCTGTGGTGTCACTGTGTGGGGAGGAACCTGTGTGTGACGTGTGTCACTGTGTGGGGAAGAAGCTGTGTGTGACGTGTGTCACTGTGTGGGGAGGAAGCTGTGTGTGATGCGTGTCACTGTGTGGGGAAGAAGCTGTGTGTGACGCGTGTCACTGTGTGGGAAGAAGCTGTGTGTGACGCGTGTCACTGTGTGGGGAAGGAAGCTGTGTGTGATGCGTGTCACTGTGTGGGAGGAAGCTGTGTGTCACTGTGTGGGAGGAAGCTGTGTGTGACGTGTGTCACTGTGGGGAAGAAGCTGTGTGTGACGTGTGTCACTGTGTGGGGAGGAAGCTGTGTGTGACGTGTGTCACTGTGTGGGGAAGAAGCTGTGTGTGACGTGTGTCACTGTGTGGGGAGGAAGCTGTGTGTGATGCGTGTCACTGTGTGGGGAGGAAGCTGTGTGACGTGTGTCACTGTGTGGGGAAGAAGCTGTGTGTGATGCGTGTCACTGTGGAGAAGAAGCTGTGTGTGACGCGTGTCACTGTGTGGGGAAGAAGCTGTGTGTGACGCGTGTCACTGTGTGGGAGGAAGCTGTGTGTGATGCGTGTCACTGTGTGGGGAAGAAGCTGTGTGTGATGCGTGTCACTGTGTGGGGAAGAAGCTGTGTGTGACGCGTGTCACTGTGTGGGGAAGAAGCTGTGTGTGACGCGTGTCACTGTGTGGGGAAGAAGCTGTGTGTGACGTGTGTCACTGTGTGGGGAGGAAGCTGTGTGTGATGCGTGTCACTGTGGGAAGAAGCTGTGTGTGATGCGTGTCACTGTGTGGGGGAAGCTGGGTGTGATGCGTGTCACTGTGTGGGGAAGAAGCTGTGTGTGATGCGTGTCACTGTGTGGGGAGGAAGCTGTGTGTGACGTGTGTCACTGTGTGGGAGGAAGCTGTGTGTGATGCGTGTCACTGTGTGGGGAGGAAGCTGTGTGTGATGCGTGTCACTGTGTGGGGAAGAAGCTGTGTGTGATGCGTGTCACTGTGGGGAAGAAGCTGTGTGTGACGCGTGTCACTGTGTGGGGAGGAAGCTGTGTGTGATGCTTGTCACTGTGTGGGAGGAAGCTGTGTGTGATGCGTGTCACTGTGTGGGGAGGAAGCTGTGTGTGATTCGTGTCACTGTGTGGGGAGGAAGCTGTGTGTGATGCGTGTCACTGTGTGGGGAGGAAGCTGTGTGTGATGCGTGTCACTGTGTGGGGAGGAAGCTGTGTGTGACGCGTGTCACTGTGTGGGGAGGAAGCTGTGTGTGATGCGTGTCACTGTGTGGGGAGGAAGCTGTGTGTGATGCGTGTCACTGTGTGGGGAGGAAGCTGTGTGTGATGCGTGTCACTGTGTGGGGAGGAAGCTGTGTGTGACGCGTGTCACTGTGTGGGGAGGAAGCTGTGTGTGATGCGTGTCACTGTGTGGGGAGGAAGCTGTGTGTGACGCGTGTCACTGTGTGGGGAAGAAGCTGTGTGTGACGCGTGTCACTGTGTGGGGAAGAAGCTGTGTGTGACGCGTGTCACTGTGTGGGGAAGAAGCTGTGTGTGATGCGTGTCACTGTGTGGGGAAGAAGCTGTGTGTGATGCGTGTCACTGTGTGGGGAAGAAGCTGTGTGTGACGCGTGTCACTGTGTGGGGAGGAAGCTGTGTGTGATGCTTGTCACTGTCGTGGGGAGGAAGCTGTGTGTGACGCGTGTCACTGTGTGGGGAGGAAGCTGTGTGTGATGCGTGTCACTGTGTGGGGAGGAAGCTGTGTGTGATGCGTGTCACTGTGTGGGGAGGAAGCTGTGTGTGACGTGTGTCACTGTGTGGGGAAGAAGCTGTGTGTGACGCGTGTCACTGTGTGGGGAGGAAGCTGTGTGTGACGCGTGTCACTGTGTGGGGAAGAAGCTGTGTGTGATGTGTGTCACTGTGTTGGGAAGAAGCTGTGTGTGACGCGTGTCACTGTGGGGAAGAAGCTGTGTGTGATGCGTGTCACTGTGTGGGGAGGAAGCTGTGTGTGATGCGTGTCACTGTGGGGAAGAAGCTGTGTGTGACGCGTGTCACTGTGTGGGGAGGAAGCTGTGTGTGATGCGTGTCACTGTGTGGGGAGGAAGCTGTGTGTGATGCGTGTCACTGTGTGGGGAGGAAGCTGTGTGTGATGCGTGTCACTGTGTGGGGAAGAAGCTGTGTGTGATGCGTGTCACTGTGTGGGGAGGAAGCTGTGTGTGATGCGTGTCACTGTGTGGGGAGGAAGCTGTGTGTGATGCGTGTCACTGTGTGGGGAGGAAGCTGTGTGTGATGCGTGTCACTGTGTGGGGAAGAAGCTGTGTGTGACGTGAGTCATTGTGTGGGGAGGAAGCTGTGTGACGTGTGTCACTGTGTGGGGAAGAAGCTGTGTGTGATGCGTGTCACTGTGGGGAAGAAGCTGTGTGTGACGCGTGTCACTGTGTGGGGAAGAAGCTGTGTGTGACGCGTGTCACTGTGTGGGGAGGAAGCTGTGTGTGACGTGTGTCACTGTGTGGGGAAGAAGCTGTGTGTGACGCGTGTCACTGTGTGGGGAAGAAGCTGTGTGTGACGTGTGTCACTGTGTGGGGAAGAAGCTGTGTGTGATGCGTGTCACTTTGTGGGGAGGAAGCTGTGTGTGATGCGTGTCACTGTGTGGGGAAGAAGCTGTGTGTGACGTGAGTCATTGTGTGGGGAGGAAGCTGTGTGACGTGTGTCACTGTGTGGGGAAGAAGCTGTGTGTGATGCGTGTCACTGTGGGGAAGAAGCTGTGTGTGATGCGTGTCACTGTGTGGGGAAGAAGCTGTGTGTGATGCGTGTCACTGTGTGGGGAGGAAGCTGTGTGTGACGCGTGTCACTGTGTGGGGAAGAAGCTGTGTGTGACGCGTGTCACTGTGTGGGGAGGAAGCTGTGTGACGCGTGTCACTGTGTGGGGAGGAAGCTGTGTGTGATGCGTGTCACTGTGTGGGGAGGAAGCTGTGTGTGATGCGTGTCACTGTGTGGGGAAGAAGCTGTGTGTGATGCGTGTCACTTTGTGGGGAGGAAGCTGTGTGTGATGCGTGTCACTGTGGGGAAGAAGCTGTGTGTGACGCGTGTCACTGTGTGGGAAGAAGCTGTGTGTGACGCGTGTCACTGTGTGGGGAAGAAGCTGTGTGTGACGCGTGTCACTGTGTGGGGAAGAAGCTGTGTGTGACGCGTGTCACTGTGTGGGGAAGAAGCTGTGTGTGACGCGTGTCACTGTGTGGGGAAGAAGCTGTGTGTGACGTGTGTCACTGTGTGGGGAAGATGCTGTGTGTGATGCGTGTCACTGTGTGGGGAAGAAGCTGTGTGTGACGCGTGTCACTGTGTGGGGAAGAAGCTGTGTGTGACGCGTGTCACTGTGTGGGGAGGAAGCTGTGTGTGATGCTGAGTCACTGTGTGGGGAGGAAGCTGTGTGACGTGTGTCACTGTGTGGGGAAGAAGCTGTGTGTGATGCGTGTCACTGTGTGGGGAAGAAGCTGTGTGTGACGCGTGTCACTGTGTGGGGAAGAAGCTGTGTGTGACGCGTGTCACTGTGTGGGGAAGAAGCTGTGTGTGACGCGTGTCACTGTGTGGGGAAGAAGCTGTGTGTGACGCGTGTCACTGTGTGGGGAGGAAGCTGTGTGTCACTGTGTGGGGAAGAAGCTGTGTGTGACGTGTGTCACTGTGTGGGGAGGAAGCTGTGTGTGACGCGTGTCACTGTGTGGGGAAGAAGCTGTGTGTGATGCGTGTCACTGTGTGGGGAGGAAGCTGTGTGTCACTGTGTGGGGAGGAAGCTGTGTGTGACGCGTGTCACTGTGGGGAGGAAGCTGTGTGTGATGCGTGTCACTGTGTGGGGAAGAAGCTGTGTGTGACGCGTGTCACTGTGTGGGAAGGAAGCTGTGTGTGATGCGTGTCACTGTGGGGAAGAAGCTGTGTGTGACGTGTGTCACTGTGTGGGGAGGAAGCTGTGTGTGACGTGTGTCACTGTGGGGAAGAAGCTGTGTGTGACGTGTGTCACTGTGTGGGGAGGAAGCTGTGTGTGACGTGTGTCACTGTGTGGGGAAGAAGCTGTGTGTGACGTGTGTCACTGTGTGGGGAGGAAGCTGTGTGTGATGCGTGTCACTGTGGAGAAGAAGCTGTGTGTGACGCGTGTCACTGTGTGGGGAAGAAGCTGTGTGTGACGCGTGTCACTGTGTGGGGAGGAAGCTGTGTGTGATGCGTGTCACTGTGTGGGGAAGAAGCTGTGTGTGACGCGTGTCACTGTGTGGGGAAGAAGCTGTGTGTCACTGTGTGGGGAAGAAGCTGTGTGTGACGCGTGTCACTGTGTGGGGAAGAAGCTGTGTGTGACGCGTGTCACTGTGTGGGGAAGAAGCTGTGTGTGACGCGTGTCACTGTGTGGGGAGGAAGCTGTGTGTGACGCGTGTCACTGTGTGGGGAAGAAGCTGTGTGTGACGCGTGTCACTGTGTGGGGAAGAAGCTGTGTGTGACGTGTGTCACTGTGTGGGGAAGAAGCTGTGTGTGATGCGTGTCACTTTGTGGGGAGGAAGCTGTGTGTGATGCGTGTCACTGTGTGGGGAAGAAGCTGTGTGTGACGTGAGTCATTGTGTGGGGAGGAAGCTGTGTGACGTGTGTCACTGTGTGGGGAAGAAGCTGTGTGTGATGCGTGTCACTGTGGGGAAGAAGCTGTGTGTGATGCGTGTCACTGTGTGGGGAAGAAGCTGTGTGTGATGCGTGTCACTGTGTGGGGAGGAAGCTGTGTGTGATGCGTGTCACTGTGTGGGAAGAAGCTGTGTGTGACGCGTGTCACTGTGTGGGGAAGAAGCTGTGTGTGACGCGTGTCACTGTGTGGGGAGGAAGCTGTGTGTGATGCGTGTCACTGTGTGGGGAGGAAGCTGTGTGTGATGCGTGCCACTGTGTGGGGAAGAAGCTGTGTGTGATGCGTGTCACTGTGTGGGGAGGAAGCTGTGTGTGATGCGTGTCACTGTGTGGGGAAGAAGCTGTGTGTGATGCGTGTCACTGTGTGGGGAGGAAGCTGTGTGTGATGCGTGTCACTGTGGGGAAGAAGCTGTGTGTGACGCGTGTCACTGTGTGGGGAAGAAGCTGTGTGTGACGCGTGTCACTGTGTGGGGAAGAAGCTGTGTGTGACGCGTGTCACTGTGTGGGGAAGAAGCTGTGTGTGACGCGTGTCACTGTGTGGGGAAGAAGCTGTGTGTGACGCGTGTCACTGTGTGGGGAAGAAGCTGTGTGTGATGTGTGTCACTGTGTGGGGAAGAAGCTGTGTGTGATGCGTGTCACTGTGTGGGGAAGAAGCTGTGTGTGACGCGTGTCACTGTGTGGGGAAGAAGCTGTGTGTGACGCGTGTCACTGTGTGGGGAGGAAGCTGTGTGTGATGTGAGTCATTGTGTGGGGAGGAAGCTGTGTGTGACGTGAGTCACTGTGTGGGGAAGAAGCTGTGTGTGACGTGTGTCACTGTGTGGGGAAGAAGCTGTGTGTGATGCGTGTCACTGTGTGGGGAGGAAGCTGTGTGTGACGTGTGTCACTGTGTGGGGAAGAAGCTGTGTGTGATGCGTGTCACTGTGTGGGGAAGAAGCTGTGTGTGACGCGTGTCACTGTGTGGGGAAGAAGCTGTGTGTGACGCGTGTCACTGTGGGGAAGAAGCTGTGTGTGATGCGTGTCACTGTGTGGGGAGGAAGCTGTGTGTGATGCGTGTCACTGTGTGGGGAAGAAGCTGTGTGTGACGCGTGTCACTGTGTGGGGAAGAAGCTGTGTGTGATGTGTGTCACTGTGTGGGGAAGAAGCTGTGTGTGATGCGTGTCACTGTGTGGGGAGGAAGCTGTGTGTGATGCGTGTCACTGTGTGGGGAAGAAGCTGTGTGTGACGCGTGTCACTGTGTGGGAAGGAAGCTGTGTGTGATGCGTGTCACTGTGGGGAAGAAGCTGTGTGTGACGTGTGTCACTGTGTGGGGAGGAAGCTGTGTGTGACGTGTGTCACTGTGGGGAAGAAGCTGTGTGTGACGTGTGTCACTGTGTGGGGAGGAAGCTGTGTGTGACGTGTGTCACTGTGTGGGGAAGAAGCTGTGTGTGACGTGTGTCACTGTGTGGGGAGGAAGCTGTGTGTGATGCGTGTCACTGTGTGGGGAGGAAGCTGTGTGACGTGTGTCACTGTGTGGCGAAGAAGCTGTGTGTGATGCGTGTCACTGTGGAGAAGAAGCTGTGTGTGACGCGTGTCACTGTGTGGGGAAGAAGCTGTGTGTGACGCGTGTCACTGTGTGGGGAGGAAGCTGTGTGTGATGCGTGTCACTGTGTGGGGAAGAAGCTGTGTGTGACGCGTGTCACTGTGTGGGGAAGAAGCTGTGTGTGACGCGTGTCACTGTGTGGGGAAGAAGCTGTGTGTGATGTGTGTCACTGTGTGGGGAAGAAGCTGTGTGTGACGTGTGTCACTGTGTGGGGAGGAAGCTGTGTGTGATGCGTGTCACTGTGGGGAAGAAGCTGTGTGTGATGCGTGTCACTGTGTGGGGAAGAAGCTGTGTGTGACGCGTGTCACTGTGTGGGGAAGAAGCTGTGTGTGATGTGTGTCACTGTGTGGGGAAGAAGCTGTGTGTGACGTGTGTCACTGTGTGGGGAGGAAGCTGTGTGTGATGCGTGTCACTGTGGGGAAGAAGCTGTGTGTGATGCGTGTCACTGTGGGGAGGAAGCTGTGTGTGACGTGAGTCACTGTGTGGGGAGAAAGCTGTGTGTGATGCGTGTCACTGTGTGGGGAAGAAGCTGTGTGTGACGTGAGTCATTGTGTGGGGAGGAAGCTGTGTGACGTGTGTCACTGTGTGGGGAAGAAGCTGTGTGTGATGCGTGTCACTGTGGGGAAGAAGCTGTGTGTGACGCGTGTCACTGTGTGGGGAAGAAGCTGTGTGTGACGCGTGTCACTGTGTGGGGAAGAAGCTGTGTGTGATGCGTGTCACTGTGTGGGGAAGAAGCTGTGTGTGATGCGTGTCACTGTGTGGGGAGGAAGCTGTGTGTGATGCGTGTCACTGTGTGGGGAAGAAGCTGTGTGTGACGCGTGTCACTGTGTGGGGAAGAAGCTGTGTGTGATGCGTGTCACCGTGTGGGGAAGAAGCTGTGTGTGACGCGTGTAACTGTGTGGGGAAGAAGCTGTGTGTGACGCGTGTCACTGTGTGGGGAAGAAGCTGTGTGTGACGCGTGTCACTGTGTGGGGAAGAAGCTGTGTGTGACGCGTGTCACTGTGTGGGGAAGAAGCTGTGTGTGACGCGTGTCACTGTGTGGGGAAGAAGCTGTGTGTGACGCGTGTCACTGTGTGGGGAAGAAGCTGTGTGTGATGCGTGTCACTGTGTGGGGAAGAAGCTGTGTGTGACGTGTGTCACTGTGTGGGGAAGAAGCTGTGTGTGATGCGTGTCACTGTGTGGGGAGGAAGCTGTGTGTGATGTGAGTCATTGTGTGGGGAGAAAGCTGTGTGACGTGTGTCACTGTGTGGGGAGGAAGCTGTGTGTGATGCGTGTCACTGTGGGGAAGAAGCTGTGTGTGACGCGTGTCACTGTGTGGGGAAGAAGCTGTGTGTGATGTGTGTCACTGTGTGGGGAAGAAGCTGTGTGTGACGTGTGTCACTGTGTGGGGAGGAAGCTGTGTGTGATGCGTGTCACTGTGGGGAAGAAGCTGTGTGTGATGCGTGTCACTGTGTGGGGAGGAAGCTGTGTGTGACGTGAGTCACTGTGTGGGGAGAAAGCTGTGTGTGATGCGTGTCACTGTGTGGGGAAGAAGCTGTGTGTGACGTGAGTCATTGTGTGGGGAGGAAGCTGTGTGACGTGTGTCACTGTGTGGGGAAGAAGCTGTGTGTGATGCGTGTCACTGTGGGGAAGAAGCTGTGTGTGATGCGTGTAACTGTGTGGGGAAGAAGCTGTGTGTGACGCGTGTCACTGTGTGGGGAAGAAGCTGTGTGTGATGCGTGTCACTGTGTGGGGAGGAAGCTGTGTGTGATGCGTGTCACTGTGTGGGGAAGAAGCTGTGTGTGACGCGTGTCACTGTGTGGGGAAGAAGCTGTGTGTGATGCGTGTCACCGTGTGGGGAAGAAGCTGTGTGTGACGAGTGTAACTGTGTGGGGAAGAAGCTGTGTGTGACGCGTGTCACTGTGTGGGGAGGAAGCTGTGTGTGATGCGTGTCACTGTGTGGGGAGGAAGCTGTGTGTGATGCGTGTCACTGTGTGGGGAAGAAGCTGTGTGTGATGCGTGTCACTGTGTGGGGAGGAAGCTGTGTGTGATGCGTGTCACTGTGTGGGGAGGAAGCTGTGTGTGATGCGTGTCACTGTGTGGGGAGGAAGCTGTGTGTGATGCGTGTCACTGTGTGGGGAAGAAGCTGTGTGTGATGCGTGTCACTGTGTGGGGAAGAAGCTGTGTGTGATGCGTGTCACTGTGTGGGGAGGAAGCTGTGTGTGATGCGTGTCACTGTGTGGGGAAGAAGCTGTGTGTGACGCGTGTCACTGTGTGGGGAAGAAGCTGTGTGTGATGCGTGTCACCGTGTGGGGAAGAAGCTGTGTGTGACGCGTGTAACTGTGTGGGGAAGAAGCTGTGTGTGACGCGTGTCACTGTGTGGGGAAGAAGCTGTGTGTGACGCGTGTCACTGTGTGGGGAAGAAGCTGTGTGTGACGCGTGTCACTGTGTGGGGAAGAAGCTGTGTGTGACGCGTGTCACTGTGTGGGGAAGAAGCTGTGTGTGACGCGTGTCACTGTGTGGGGAAGAAGCTGTGTGTGATGCGTGTCACTGTGTGGGGAAGAAGCTGTGTGTGACGTGTGTCACTGTGTGGGGAAGAAGCTGTGTGTGATGCGTGTCACTGTGTGGGGAGGAAGCTGTGTGTGATGTGAGTCATTGTGTGGGGAGAAAGCTGTGTGACGTGTGTCACTGTGTGGGGAGGAAGCTGTGTGTGATGCGTGTCACTGTGGGGAAGAAGCTGTGTGTGACGCGTGTCACTGTGTGGGGAAGAAGCTGTGTGTGATGTGTGTCACTGTGTGGGGAAGAAGCTGTGTGTGACGTGTGTCACTGTGTGGGGAGGAAGCTGTGTGTGATGCGTGTCACTGTGGGGAAGAAGCTGTGTGTGATGCGTGTCACTGTGTGGGGAGGAAGCTGTGTGTGACGTGAGTCACTGTGTGGGGAGAAAGCTGTGTGTGATGCGTGTCACTGTGTGGGGAAGAAGCTGTGTGTGACGTGAGTCATTGTGTGGGGAGGAAGCTGTGTGACGTGTGTCACTGTGTGGGGAAGAAGCTGTGTGTGATGCGTGTCACTGTGGGGAAGAAGCTGTGTGTGATGCGTGTAACTGTGTGGGGAAGAAGCTGTGTGTGACGCGTGTCACTGTGTGGGGAAGAAGCTGTGTGTGATGCGTGTCACTGTGTGGGGAGGAAGCTGTGTGTGATGCGTGTCACTGTGTGGGGAAGAAGCTGTGTGTGACGCGTGTCACTGTGTGGGGAAGAAGCTGTGTGTGATGCGTGTCACCGTGTGGGGAAGAAGCTGTGTGTGACGAGTGTAACTGTGTGGGGAAGAAGCTGTGTGTGACGCGTGTCACTGTGTGGGGAGGAAGCTGTGTGTGATGCGTGTCACTGTGTGGGGAGGAAGCTGTGTGTGATGCGTGTCACTGTGTGGGGAAGAAGCTGTGTGTGATGCGTGTCACTGTGTGGGGAGGAAGCTGTGTGTGATGCGTGTCACTGTGTGGGGAGGAAGCTGTGTGTGATGCGTGTCACTGTGTGGGGAGGAAGCTGTGTGTGATGCGTGTCACTGTGTGGGGAAGAAGCTGTGTGTGACGTGAGTCATTGTGTGGGGAGGAAGCTGTGTGACGTGTGTCACTGTGTGGGGAAGAAGCTGTGTGTGATGCGTGTCACTGTGGGGAAGAAGCTGTGTGTGACGTGTGTCACTGTGTGGGGAGGAAGCTGTGTGTGACGCGTGTCACTGTGTGGGGAAGAAGCTGTGTGTGACGCGTGTCACTGTGTGGGGAAGAAGCTGTGTGTGACGTGTCACACTGTGTGGGGAAGAAGCTGTGTGTGATGCGTGTCACTGTGTGGGGAGGAAGCTGTGTGTGATGCGTGTCACTGTGTGGGGAAGAAGCTGTGTGTGACGCGTGTCACTGTGTGGGAAGGAAGCTGTGTGTGATGCGTGTCACTGTGGGGAAGAAGCTGTGTGTGACGTGTGTCACTGTGTGGGGAGGAAGCTGTGTGTGACGTGTGTCACTGTGGGGAAGAAGCTGTGTGTGACGTGTGTCACTGTGTGGGGAGGAAGCTGTGTGTGACGTGTGTCACTGTGTGGGGAAGAAGCTGTGTGTGACGTGTGTCACTGTGTGGGGAGGAAGCTGTGTGTGATGCGTGTCACTGTGTGGGGAGGAAGCTGTGTGACGTGTGTCACTGTGTGGCGAAGAAGCTGTGTGTGATGCGTGTCACTGTGGAGAAGAAGCTGTGTGTGACGCGTGTCACTGTGTGGGGAAGAAGCTGTGTGTGACGCGTGTCACTGTGTGGGGAGGAAGCTGTGTGTGATGCGTGTCACTGTGTGGGGAAGAAGCTGTGTGTGACGCGTGTCACTGTGTGGGGAAGAAGCTGTGTGTGACGCGTGTCACTGTGTGGGGAAGAAGCTGTGTGTGATGTGTGTCACTGTGTGGGGAAGAAGCTGTGTGTGACGTGTGTCACTGTGTGGGGAGGAAGCTGTGTGTGATGCGTGTCACTGTGGGGAAGAAGCTGTGTGTGATGCGTGTCACTGTGTGGGGAAGAAGCTGTGTGTGACGCGTGTCACTGTGTGGGGAAGAAGCTGTGTGTGATGTGTGTCACTGTGTGGGGAAGAAGCTGTGTGTGACGTGTGTCACTGTGTGGGGAGGAAGCTGTGTGTGATGCGTGTCACTGTGGGGAAGAAGCTGTGTGTGATGCGTGTCACTGTGGGGAGGAAGCTGTGTGTGACGTGAGTCACTGTGTGGGGAGAAAGCTGTGTGTGATGCGTGTCACTGTGTGGGGAAGAAGCTGTGTGTGACGTGAGTCATTGTGTGGGGAGGAAGCTGTGTGACGTGTGTCACTGTGTGGGGAAGAAGCTGTGTGTGATGCGTGTCACTGTGGGGAAGAAGCTGTGTGTGACGCGTGTCACTGTGTGGGGAAGAAGCTGTGTGTGACGCGTGTCACTGTGTGGGGAAGAAGCTGTGTGTGATGCGTGTCACTGTGTGGGGAAGAAGCTGTGTGTGATGCGTGTCACTGTGTGGGGAGGAAGCTGTGTGTGATGCGTGTCACTGTGTGGGGAAGAAGCTGTGTGTGACGCGTGTCACTGTGTGGGGAAGAAGCTGTGTGTGATGCGTGTCACCGTGTGGGGAAGAAGCTGTGTGTGACGCGTGTAACTGTGTGGGGAAGAAGCTGTGTGTGACGCGTGTCACTGTGTGGGGAAGAAGCTGTGTGTGACGCGTGTCACTGTGTGGGGAAGAAGCTGTGTGTGACGCGTGTCACTGTGTGGGGAAGAAGCTGTGTGTGACGCGTGTCACTGTGTGGGGAAGAAGCTGTGTGTGACGCGTGTCACTGTGTGGGGAAGAAGCTGTGTGTGATGCGTGTCACTGTGTGGGGAAGAAGCTGTGTGTGACGTGTGTCACTGTGTGGGGAAGAAGCTGTGTGTGATGCGTGTCACTGTGTGGGGAGGAAGCTGTGTGTGATGTGAGTCATTGTGTGGGGAGAAAGCTGTGTGACGTGTGTCACTGTGTGGGGAGGAAGCTGTGTGTGATGCGTGTCACTGTGGGGAAGAAGCTGTGTGTGACGCGTGTCACTGTGTGGGGAAGAAGCTGTGTGTGATGTGTGTCACTGTGTGGGGAAGAAGCTGTGTGTGACGTGTGTCACTGTGTGGGGAGGAAGCTGTGTGTGATGCGTGTCACTGTGGGGAAGAAGCTGTGTGTGATGCGTGTCACTGTGTGGGGAGGAAGCTGTGTGTGACGTGAGTCACTGTGTGGGGAGAAAGCTGTGTGTGATGCGTGTCACTGTGTGGGGAAGAAGCTGTGTGTGACGTGAGTCATTGTGTGGGGAGGAAGCTGTGTGACGTGTGTCACTGTGTGGGGAAGAAGCTGTGTGTGATGCGTGTCACTGTGGGGAAGAAGCTGTGTGTGATGCGTGTAACTGTGTGGGGAAGAAGCTGTGTGTGACGCGTGTCACTGTGTGGGGAAGAAGCTGTGTGTGATGCGTGTCACTGTGTGGGGAGGAAGCTGTGTGTGATGCGTGTCACTGTGTGGGGAAGAAGCTGTGTGTGACGCGTGTCACTGTGTGGGGAAGAAGCTGTGTGTGATGCGTGTCACCGTGTGGGGAAGAAGCTGTGTGTGACGAGTGTAACTGTGTGGGGAAGAAGCTGTGTGTGACGCGTGTCACTGTGTGGGGAGGAAGCTGTGTGTGATGCGTGTCACTGTGTGGGGAGGAAGCTGTGTGTGATGCGTGTCACTGTGTGGGGAAGAAGCTGTGTGTGATGCGTGTCACTGTGTGGGGAGGAAGCTGTGTGTGATGCGTGTCACTGTGTGGGGAGGAAGCTGTGTGTGATGCGTGTCACTGTGTGGGGAGGAAGCTGTGTGTGATGCGTGTCACTGTGTGGGGAAGAAGCTGTGTGTGACGTGAGTCATTGTGTGGGGAGGAAGCTGTGTGACGTGTGTCACTGTGTGGGGAAGAAGCTGTGTGTGATGCGTGTCACTGTGGGGAAGAAGCTGTGTGTGACGTGTGTCACTGTGTGGGGAGGAAGCTGTGTGTGACGCGTGTCACTGTGTGGGGAAGAAGCTGTGTGTGACGCGTGTCACTGTGTGGGGAAGAAGCTGTGTGTGACGTGTCACACTGTGTGGGGAAGAAGCTGTGTGTGATGCGTGTCACTGTGTGGGGAGGAAGCTGTGTGTGATGCGTGTCACTGTGTGGGGAAGAAGCTGTGTGTGACGTGAGTCATTGTGTGGGGAGGAAGCTGTGTGACGTGTGTCACTGTGTGGGGAAGAAGCTGTGTGTGATGCGTGTCACTGTGGGGAAGAAGCTGTGTGTGATGCGTGTCACTGTGTGGGGAAGAAGCTGTGTGTGATGCGTGTCACTGTGTGGGGAAGAAGCTGTGTGTGACGCGTGTCACTGTGTGGGGAAGAAGCTGTGTGTGACGCGTGTCACTGTGTGGGGAAGAAGCTGTGTGTGACGCGTGTCACTGTGTGGGGAAGAAGCTGTGTGTGACGCGTGTCACTGTGTGGGGAAGAAGCTGTGTGTGACGCGTGTCACTGTGTGGGGAAGAAGCTGTGTGTGATGTGTGTCACTGTGTGGGGAAGAAGCTGTGTGTGATGCGTGTCACTGTGTGGGGAAGAAGCTGTGTGTGACGCGTGTCACTGTGTGGGGAAGAAGCTGTGTGTGACGCGTGTCACTGTGTGGGGAGGAATCTGTGTGTGATGTGAGTCATTGTGTGGGGAGGAAGCTGTGTGACGTGTGTCACTGTGTGGGGAAGAAGCTGTGTGTGATGCGTGTCACTGTGTGGGGAAGAAGCTGTGTGTGACGCGTGTCATTGTGTGGGGAAGAAGCTGTGTGTGACGCGTGTCACTGTGTGGGGAAGAAGCTGTGTGTGACGCGTGTCACTGTGTGGGGAAGAAGCTGTGTGTGACGCGTGTCACTGTGTGGGGAGGAAGCTGTGTGTCACTGTGTGGGGAAGAAGCTGTGTGTGACGTGAGTCACTGTGTGGGGAGGAAGCTGTGTGTGACGTGTGTCACTGTGTGGGGAAGAAGCTGTGTGTGACGTGTGTCACTGTGTGGGGAGGAAGCTGTGTGTGACGCGTGTCACTGTGTGGGGAAGAAGCTGTGTGTGATGCGTGTCACTGTGTGGGGAGGAAGCTGTGTGTCACTGTGTGGGGAGGAAGCTGTGTGTGACGCGTGTCACTGTGTGGGGAGGAAGCTGTGTGTGATGCGTGTCACTGTGTGGGGAAGAAGCTGTGTGTGACGCGTGTCACTGTGTGGGGAAGAAGCTGTGTGTGACGCGTGTCACTGTGTGGGAAGGAAGCTGTGT
This sequence comes from Ascaphus truei, assembly GCF_040206685.1. Taxonomy (NCBI): domain Eukaryota; kingdom Metazoa; phylum Chordata; class Amphibia; order Anura; family Ascaphidae; genus Ascaphus; species Ascaphus truei. The sequence continues at coordinate 325,914 of NC_134484.1, forward strand.
GTGATGCGTGTCACTGTGTGGGGAGGAAGCTGTGTGTCACTGTGTGGGGAGGAACCTGTGTGTGACGTGTGTCACTGTGGGGCAGAAGCTGTGTGTGACGTGTGTCACTGTGTGGGGAGGAAGCTGTGTGTGACGTGTGTCACTGTGTGGGGAAGAAGCTGTGTGTGACGTGTGTCACTGTGTGGGGAGGAAGCTGTGTGTGATGCGTGTCACTGTGTGGGGAGGAAGCTGTGTGACGTGTGTCACTGTGTGGGGAAGAAGCTGTGTGTGATGCGTGTCACTGTGGAGAAGAAGCTGTGTGTGACGCGTGTCACTGTGTGGGGAAGAAGCTGTGTGTGACGCGTGTCACTGTGTGGGGAGGAAGCTGTGTGTGATGCGTGTCACTGTGTGGGGAAGAAGCTGTGTGTGATGCGTGTCACTGTGTGGGGAAGAAGCTGTGTGTGACGCGTGTCACTGTGTGGGGAAGAAGCTGTGTGTGACGCGTGTCACTGTGTGGGGAAGAAGCTGTGTGTGACGTGTGTCACTGTGTGGGGAGGAAGCTGTGTGTGATGCGTGTCACTGTGTGGGGAAGAAGCTGTGTGTGATGCGTGTCACTGTGTGGGGAGGAAGCTGGGTGTGATGCGTGTCACTGTGGGGAAGAAGCTGTGTGTGACGCGTGTCACTGTGTGGGGAGGAAGCTGTGTGTGATGCGTGTCACTGTGTGGGGAGGAAGCTGTGTGTGATGCGTGTCACTGTGTGGGGAGGAAGCTGTGTGTGATTCGTGTCACTGTGTGGGGAAGAAGCTGTGTGTGATGCGTGTCACTGTGTGGGGAGGAAGCTGTGTGTGATGCGTGTCACTGTGGGGAAGAAGCTGTGTGTGACGCGTGTCACTGTGTGGGGAGGAAGCTGTGTGTGATGCGTGTCACTGTGTGGGGAGGAAGCTGTGTGTGATGCGTGTCACTGTGTGGGGAGGAAGCTGTGTGTGATGCGTGTCACTGTGTGGGGAAGAAGCTGTGTGTGATGCGTGTCACTGTGTGGGGAGGAAGCTGTGTGTGATGCGTGTCACTGTGTGGGGAGGAAGCTGTGTGTGATGCGTGTCACTGTGTGGGGAGGAAGCTGTGTGTGATGCGTGTCACTGTGTGGGGAGGAAGCTGTGTGTGATGCGTGTCACTGTGTGGGGAAGAAGCTGTGTGTGACGTGAGTCATTGTGTGGGGAGGAAGCTGTGTGACGTGTGTCACTGTGTGGGGAAGAAGCTGTGTGTGATGCGTGTCACTGTGGGGAAGAAGCTGTGTGTGACGTGTGTCACTGTGTGGGGAGGAAGCTGTGTGTGACGCGTGTCACTGTGTGGGGAAGAAGCTGTGTGTGACGCGTGTCACTGTGTGGGGAAGAAGCTGTGTGTGACGTGTGTCACTGTGTGGGGAAGAAGCTGTGTGTGATGCGTGTCACTGTGTGGGGAGGAAGCTGTGTGTGATGCGTGTCACTGTGTGGGGAAGAAGCTGTGTGTGACGTGAGTCATTGTGTGGGGAGGAAGCTGTGTGACGTGTGTCACTGTGTGGGGAAGAAGCTGTGTGTGATGCGTGTCACTGTGGGGAAGAAGCTGTGTGTGATGCGTGTCACTGTGTGGGGAAGAAGCTGTGTGTGATGCGTGTCACTGTGTGGGGAAGAAGCTGTGTGTGACGCGTGTCACTGTGTGGGGAAGAAGCTGTGTGTGACGCGTGTCACTGTGTGGGGAAGAAGCTGTGTGTGACGCGTGTCACTGTGTGGGGAAGAAGCTGTGTGTGACGCGTGTCACTGTGTGGGGAAGAAGCTGTGTGTGACGCGTGTCACTGTGTGGGGAAGAAGCTGTGTGTGATGTGTGTCACTGTGTGGGGAAGAAGCTGTGTGTGATGCGTGTCACTGTGTGGGGAAGAAGCTGTGTGTGACGCGTGTCACTGTGTGGGGAAGAAGCTGTGTGTGACGCGTGTCACTGTGTGGGGAGGAAGCTGTGTGTGATGTGAGTCATTGTGTGGGGAGGAAGCTGTGTGACGTGTGTCACTGTGTGGGGAAGAAGCTGTGTGTGATGCGTGTCACTGTGTGGGGAAGAAGCTGTGTGTGACGCGTGTCATTGTGTGGGGAAGAAGCTGTGTGTGACGCGTGTCACTGTGTGGGGAAGAAGCTGTGTGTGACGCGTGTCACTGTGTGGGGAAGAAGCTGTGTGTGACGCGTGTCACTGTGTGGGGAGGAAGCTGTGTGTCACTGTGTGGGGAAGAAGCTGTGTGTGACGTGAGTCACTGTGTGGGGAGGAAGCTGTGTGTGACGTGTGTCACTGTGTGGGGAAGAAGCTGTGTGTGACGTGTGTCACTGTGTGGGGAGGAAGCTGTGTGTGACGCGTGTCACTGTGTGGGGAAGAAGCTGTGTGTGATGCGTGTCACTGTGTGGGGAGGAAGCTGTGTGTCACTGTGTGGGGAGGAAGCTGTGTGTGACGCGTGTCACTGTGTGGGGAAGAAGCTGTGTGTGACGCGTGTCACTGTGTGGGAAGGAAGCTGTGTGTGATGCGTGTCACTGTGTGGGGAGGAAGCTGTGTGTCACTGTGTGGGGAGGAACCTGTGTGTGACGTGTGTCACTGTGTGGGGAAGAAGCTGTGTGTGACGTGTGTCACTGTGTGGGGAGGAAGCTGTGTGTGATGCGTGTCACTGTGTGGGGAAGAAGCTGTGTGTGACGCGTGTCACTGTGTGGGGAAGAAGCTGTGTGTGACGCGTGTCACTGTGTGGGAAGGAAGCTGTGTGTGATGCGTGTCACTGTGTGGGGAGGAAGCTGTGTGTCACTGTGTGGGGAGGAACCTGTGTGTGACGTGTGTCACTGTGGGGAAGAAGCTGTGTGTGACGTGTGTCACTGTGTGGGGAGGAAGCTGTGTGTGACGTGTGTCACTGTGTGGGGAAGAAGCTGTGTGTGACGTGTGTCACTGTGTGGGGAGGAAGCTGTGTGTGATGCGTGTCACTGTGTGGGGAGGAAGCTGTGTGACGTGTGTCACTGTGTGGGGAAGAAGCTGTGTGTGATGCGTGTCACTGTGGAGAAGAAGCTGTGTGTGACGCGTGTCACTGTGTGGGGAAGAAGCTGTGTGTGACGCGTGTCACTGTGTGGGGAGGAAGCTGTGTGTGATGCGTGTCACTGTGTGGGGAAGAAGCTGTGTGTGATGCGTGTCACTGTGTGGGGAAGAAGCTGTGTGTGACGCGTGTCACTGTGTGGGGAAGAAGCTGTGTGTGACGCGTGTCACTGTGTGGGGAAGAAGCTGTGTGTGACGTGTGTCACTGTGTGGGGAGGAAGCTGTGTGTGATGCGTGTCACTGTGGGGAAGAAGCTGTGTGTGATGCGTGTCACTGTGTGGGGAGGAAGCTGGGTGTGATGCGTGTCACTGTGTGGGGAAGAAGCTGTGTGTGATGCGTGTCACTGTGTGGGGAGGAAGCTGTGTGTGACGTGTGTCACTGTGTGGGGAGGAAGCTGTGTGTGATGCGTGTCACTGTGTGGGGAGGAAGCTGGGTGTGATGCGTGTCACTGTGTGGGGAAGAAGCTGTGTGTGATGCGTGTCACTGTGGGGAAGAAGCTGTGTGTGACGCGTGTCACTGTGTGGGGAGGAAGCTGTGTGTGATGCTTGTCACTGTGTGGGGAGGAAGCTGTGTGTGATGCGTGTCACTGTGTGGGGAGGAAGCTGTGTGTGATTCGTGTCACTGTGTGGGGAGGAAGCTGTGTGTGATGCGTGTCACTGTGTGGGGAGGAAGCTGTGTGTGATGCGTGTCGCTGTGTGGGGAGGAAGCTGTGTGTGACGCGTGTCACTGTGTGGGGAGGAAGCTGTGTGTGATGCGTGTCACTGTGTGGGGAGGAAGCTGTGTGTGATGCGTGTCACTGTGTGGGGAGGAAGCTGTGTGTGATGCGTGTCACTGTGTGGGGAGGAAGCTGTGTGTGACGCGTGTCACTGTGTGGGGAAGAAGCTGTGTGTGACGCGTGTCACTGTGTGGGGAGGAAGCTGTGTGTGATGCTTGTCACTGTGTGGGGAGGAAGCTGTGTGTGACGCGTGTCACTGTGTGGGGAGGAAGCTGTGTGTGATGCGTGTCACTGTGTGGGGAGGAAGCTGTGTGTGATGCGTGTCACTGTGTGGGGAGGAAGCTGTGTGTGACGTGTGTCACTGTGTGGGGAAGAAGCTGTGTGTGACGCGTGTCACTGTGTGGGGAAGAAGCTGTGTGTGACGCGTGTCACTGTGTGGGGAAGAAGCTGTGTGTGATGTGTGTCACTGTGTTGGGAAGAAGCTGTGTGTGACGCGTGTCACTGTGGGGAAGAAGCTGTGTGTGATGCGTGTCACTGTGTGGGGAGGAAGCTGTGTGTGATGCGTGTCACTGTGGGGAAGAAGCTGTGTGTGACGCGTGTCACTGTGTGGGGAGGAAGCTGTGTGTGATGCGTGTCACTGTGTGGGGAGGAAGCTGTGTGTGATGCGTGTCACTGTGTGGGGAGGAAGCTGTGTGTGATGCGTGTCACTGTGTGGGGAAGAAGCTGTGTGTGATGCGTGTCACTGTGTGGGGAGGAAGCTGTGTGTGATGCGTGTCACTGTGTGGGGAGGAAGCTGTGTGTGATGCGTGTCACTGTGTGGGGAGGAAGCTGTGTGTGATGCGTGTCACTGTGTGGGGAAGAAGCTGTGTGTGACGTGAGTCATTGTGTGGGGAGGAAGCTGTGTGACGTGTGTCACTGTGTGGGGAAGAAGCTGTGTGTGATGCGTGTCACTGTGGGGAAGAAGCTGTGTGTGACGCGTGTCACTGTGTGGGGAAGAAGCTGTGTGTGACGCGTGTCACTGTGTGGGGAGGAAGCTGTGTGTGACGTGTGTCACTGTGTGGGGAAGAAGCTGTGTGTGACGCGTGTCACTGTGTGGGGAAGAAGCTGTGTGTGACGTGTGTCACTGTGTGGGGAAGAAGCTGTGTGTGATGCGTGTCACTTTGTGGGGAGGAAGCTGTGTGTGATGCGTGTCACTGTGTGGGGAAGAAGCTGTGTGTGACGTGAGTCATTGTGTGGGGAGGAAGCTGTGTGACGTGTGTCACTGTGTGGGGAAGAAGCTGTGTGTGATGCGTGTCACTGTGGGGAAGAAGCTGTGTGTGATGCGTGTCACTGTGTGGGGAAGAAGCTGTGTGTGATGCGTGTCACTGTGTGGGGAGGAAGCTGTGTGTGATGCGTGTCACTGTGTGGGGAAGAAGCTGTGTGTGATGCGTGTCACTTTGTGGGGAGGAAGCTGTGTGTGATGCGTGTCACTGTGGGGAAGAAGCTGTGTGTGACGCGTGTCACTGTGTGGGGAAGAAGCTGTGTGTGACGCGTGTCACTGTGTGGGGAAGAAGCTGTGTGTGACGCGTGTCACTGTGTGGGGAAGAAGCTGTGTGTGACGCGTGTCACTGTGTGGGGAAGAAGCTGTGTGTGACGCGTGTCACTGTGTGGGGAAGAAGCTGTGTGTGACGTGTGTCACTGTGTGGGGAAGATGCTGTGTGTGATGCGTGTCACTGTGTGGGGAAGAAGCTGTGTGTGACGCGTGTCACTGTGTGGGGAAGAAGCTGTGTGTGACGCGTGTCACTGTGTGGGGAGGAAGCTGTGTGTGATGTGAGTCATTGTGTGGGGAGGAAGCTGTGTGACGTGTGTCACTGTGTGGGGAAGAAGCTGTGTGTGATGCGTGTCACTGTGTGGGGAAGAAGCTGTGTGTGACGCGTGTCACTGTGTGGGGAAGAAGCTGTGTGTGACGCGTGTCACTGTGTGGGGAAGAAGCTGTGTGTGACGCGTGTCACTGTGTGGGGAAGAAGCTGTGTGTGACGCGTGTCACTGTGTGGGGAGGAAGCTGTGTGTCACTGTGTGGGGAAGAAGCTGTGTGTGACGTGTGTCACTGTGTGGGGAGGAAGCTGTGTGTGACGCGTGTCACTGTGTGGGGAAGAAGCTGTGTGTGATGCGTGTCACTGTGTGGGGAGGAAGCTGTGTGTCACTGTGTGGGGAGGAAGCTGTGTGTGACGCGTGTCACTGTGGGGAGGAAGCTGTGTGTGATGCGTGTCACTGTGTGGGGAAGAAGCTGTGTGTGACGCGTGTCACTGTGTGGGAAGGAAGCTGTGTGTGATGCGTGTCACTGTGGGGAAGAAGCTGTGTGTGACGTGTGTCACTGTGTGGGGAGGAAGCTGTGTGTGACGTGTGTCACTGTGGGGAAGAAGCTGTGTGTGACGTGTGTCACTGTGTGGGGAGGAAGCTGTGTGTGACGTGTGTCACTGTGTGGGGAAGAAGCTGTGTGTGACGTGTGTCACTGTGTGGGGAGGAAGCTGTGTGTGATGCGTGTCACTGTGGAGAAGAAGCTGTGTGTGACGCGTGTCACTGTGTGGGGAAGAAGCTGTGTGTGACGCGTGTCACTGTGTGGGGAGGAAGCTGTGTGTGATGCGTGTCACTGTGTGGGGAAGAAGCTGTGTGTGACGCGTGTCACTGTGTGGGGAAGAAGCTGTGTGTCACTGTGTGGGGAAGAAGCTGTGTGTGACGCGTGTCACTGTGTGGGGAAGAAGCTGTGTGTGACGCGTGTCACTGTGTGGGGAAGAAGCTGTGTGTGACGCGTGTCACTGTGTGGGGAGGAAGCTGTGTGTGACGCGTGTCACTGTGTGGGGAAGAAGCTGTGTGTGACGCGTGTCACTGTGTGGGGAAGAAGCTGTGTGTGACGTGTGTCACTGTGTGGGGAAGAAGCTGTGTGTGATGCGTGTCACTTTGTGGGGAGGAAGCTGTGTGTGATGCGTGTCACTGTGTGGGGAAGAAGCTGTGTGTGACGTGAGTCATTGTGTGGGGAGGAAGCTGTGTGACGTGTGTCACTGTGTGGGGAAGAAGCTGTGTGTGATGCGTGTCACTGTGGGGAAGAAGCTGTGTGTGATGCGTGTCACTGTGTGGGGAAGAAGCTGTGTGTGATGCGTGTCACTGTGTGGGGAGGAAGCTGTGTGTGATGCGTGTCACTGTGTGGGAAGAAGCTGTGTGTGACGCGTGTCACTGTGTGGGGAAGAAGCTGTGTGTGACGCGTGTCACTGTGTGGGGAGGAAGCTGTGTGTGATGCGTGTCACTGTGTGGGGAGGAAGCTGTGTGTGATGCGTGCCACTGTGTGGGGAAGAAGCTGTGTGTGATGCGTGTCACTGTGTGGGGAGGAAGCTGTGTGTGATGCGTGTCACTGTGTGGGGAAGAAGCTGTGTGTGATGCGTGTCACTGTGTGGGGAGGAAGCTGTGTGTGATGCGTGTCACTGTGGGGAAGAAGCTGTGTGTGACGCGTGTCACTGTGTGGGGAAGAAGCTGTGTGTGACGCGTGTCACTGTGTGGGGAAGAAGCTGTGTGTGACGCGTGTCACTGTGTGGGGAAGAAGCTGTGTGTGACGCGTGTCACTGTGTGGGGAAGAAGCTGTGTGTGACGCGTGTCACTGTGTGGGGAAGAAGCTGTGTGTGATGTGTGTCACTGTGTGGGGAAGAAGCTGTGTGTGATGCGTGTCACTGTGTGGGGAAGAAGCTGTGTGTGACGCGTGTCACTGTGTGGGGAAGAAGCTGTGTGTGACGCGTGTCACTGTGTGGGGAGGAAGCTGTGTGTGATGTGAGTCATTGTGTGGGGAGGAAGCTGTGTGTGACGTGAGTCACTGTGTGGGGAAGAAGCTGTGTGTGACGTGTGTCACTGTGTGGGGAAGAAGCTGTGTGTGATGCGTGTCACTGTGTGGGGAGGAAGCTGTGTGTGACGTGTGTCACTGTGTGGGGAAGAAGCTGTGTGTGATGCGTGTCACTGTGTGGGGAAGAAGCTGTGTGTGACGCGTGTCACTGTGTGGGGAAGAAGCTGTGTGTGACGCGTGTCACTGTGGGGAAGAAGCTGTGTGTGATGCGTGTCACTGTGTGGGGAGGAAGCTGTGTGTGATGCGTGTCACTGTGTGGGGAAGAAGCTGTGTGTGACGCGTGTCACTGTGTGGGGAAGAAGCTGTGTGTGATGTGTGTCACTGTGTGGGGAAGAAGCTGTGTGTGATGCGTGTCACTGTGTGGGGAGGAAGCTGTGTGTGATGCGTGTCACTGTGTGGGGAAGAAGCTGTGTGTGACGCGTGTCACTGTGTGGGAAGGAAGCTGTGTGTGATGCGTGTCACTGTGGGGAAGAAGCTGTGTGTGACGTGTGTCACTGTGTGGGGAGGAAGCTGTGTGTGACGTGTGTCACTGTGGGGAAGAAGCTGTGTGTGACGTGTGTCACTGTGTGGGGAGGAAGCTGTGTGTGACGTGTGTCACTGTGTGGGGAAGAAGCTGTGTGTGACGTGTGTCACTGTGTGGGGAGGAAGCTGTGTGTGATGCGTGTCACTGTGTGGGGAGGAAGCTGTGTGACGTGTGTCACTGTGTGGCGAAGAAGCTGTGTGTGATGCGTGTCACTGTGGAGAAGAAGCTGTGTGTGACGCGTGTCACTGTGTGGGGAAGAAGCTGTGTGTGACGCGTGTCACTGTGTGGGGAGGAAGCTGTGTGTGATGCGTGTCACTGTGTGGGGAAGAAGCTGTGTGTGACGCGTGTCACTGTGTGGGGAAGAAGCTGTGTGTGACGCGTGTCACTGTGTGGGGAAGAAGCTGTGTGTGACGCGTGTCACTGTGTGGGGAAGAAGCTGTGTGTGACGCGTGTCACTGTGTGGGGAAGAAGCTGTGTGTGACGCGTGTCACTGTGGGGAAGAAGCTGTGTGTGATGCGTGTCACTGTGTGGGGAGGAAGCTGTGTGTGATGCGTGTCACTGTGTGGGGAAGAAGCTGTGTGTGACGCGTGTCACTGTGTGGGGAAGAAGCTGTGTGTGATGTGTGTCACTGTGTGGGGAAGAAGCTGTGTGTGATGCGTGTCACTGTGTGGGGAAGAAGCTGTGTGTGACGCGTGTCACTGTGTGGGGAAGAAGCTGTGTGTGACGCGTGTCACTGTGTGGGGAGGAAGCTGTGTGTGATGTGAATCATTGTGTGGGGAGGAAGCTGTGTGACGTGTGTCACTGTGTGGGGAAGAAGCTGTGTGTGATGCGTGTCACTGTGTGGGGAAGAAGCTGTGTGTGACGCGTGTCACTGTGTGGGGAAGAAGCTGTGTGTGACGCGTGTCACTGTGTGGGGAAGAAGCTGTGTGTGACGCGTGTCACTGTGTGGGGAAGAAGCTGTGTGTGACGCGTGTCACTGTGTGGGGAAGAAGCTGTGTGTGACGTGTGTCACTGTGTGGGGAAGAAGCTGTGTGTGACGTGTGTCACTGTGTGGGGAGGAAGCTGTGTGTGACGCGTGTCACTGTGTGGGGAAGAAGCTGTGTGTGATGCGTGTCACTGTGTGGGGAGGAAGCTGTGTGTCACTGTGTGGGGAGGAAGCTGTGTGTGATGCGTGTCACTGTGTGGGGAGGAAGCTGTGTGTGACGCGTGTCACTGTGTGGGGAAGAAGCTGTGTGTGACGCGTGTCACTGTGTGGGGAGGAAGCTGTGTGTGATGCGTGTCACTGTGTGGGGAAGAAGCTGTGTGTGACGCGTGTCACTGTGTGGGAAGGAAGCTGTGTGTGATGCGTGTCACTGTGTGGGGAGGAAGCTGTGTGTCACTGTGTGGGGAGGAAGCTGTGTGTGATGCGTGTCACTGTGTGGGGAGGAAGCTGTGTGACGTGTGTCACTGTGTGGGGAAGAAGCTGTGTATGATGCGTGTCACTGTGGAGAAGAAGCTGTGTGTGACGCGTGTCACTGTGTGGGGAAGAAGCTGTGTGTGACGCGTGTCACTGTGTGGGGAGGAAGCTGTGTGTGATGCGTGTCACTGTGTGGGGAAGAAGCTGTGTGTGACGCGTGTCACTGTGTGGGGAAGAAGCTGTGTGTGACGCGTGTCACTGTGTGGGGAAGAAGCTGTGTGTGACGCGTGTCACTGTGTGGGGAAGAAGCTGTGTGTGACGCGTGTCACTGTGTGGGGAAGAAGCTGTGTGTGACGCGTGTCACTGTGGGGAAGAAGCTGTGTGTGATGCGTGTCACTGTGTGGGGAGGAAGCTGTGTGTGATGCGTGTCACTGTGTGGGAAGAAGCTGTGTGTGACGCGTGTCACTGTGTGGGGAAGAAGCTGTGTGTGATGTGTGTCACTGTGTGGGGAGGAAGCTGTGTGTGATGCGTGTCACTGTGTGGGGAAGAAGCTGTGTGTGACGCGTGTCACTGTGTGGGGAAGAAGCTGTGTGTGATGCGTGTCACTGTGTGGGGAGGAAGCTGTGTGTGATGCGTGTCACTGTGTGGGGAGGAAGCTGTGTGTGATGCGTGTCACTGTGTGGGGAGGAAGCTGTGTGTGACGCTTGTCACTGTGGGGAAGAAGCTGTGTGTGACGCGTGTCACTGTGTGGGGAAGAAGCTGTGTGTGATGTGTGTCACTGTGTGGGGAGGAAGCTGTGTGTGATGCGTGTCACTGTGTGGGGAAGAAGCTGTGTGTGACGCGTGTCACTGTGTGGGGAAGAAGCTGTGTGTGATGCGTGTCACTGTGTGGGGAGGAAGCTGTGTGTGATGCGTGTCACTGTGTGGGGAGGAAGCTGTGTGTGATGCGTGTCACTGTGTGGGGAAGAAGCTGTGTGTGACGTGTGTCACTGTGGGGAAGAAGCTGTGTGTGACGCTTGTCACTGTGTGGGGAAGAAGCTGTGTGTGATGCGTGTCACTGTGTGGGGAAGAAGCTGTGTGTGACGCGTGTCACTGTGTGGGGAAGAAGCTGTGTGTGATGCGTGTCACTGTGTGGGGAGGAAGCTGTGTGTGACGCGTGTCACTGTGTGGGGAGGAAGCTGTGTGTGACGTGAGTCACTGTGTGGGGAGGAAGCTGTGTGTGACGCGTGTCACTGTGTGGGGAGGAAGCTGTGTGTAATGCGTGTCACTGTGTGGGGAGGAAGCTGTGTGTGATGCGTGTCACTGTGTGGGAAGAAGCTGTGTGTGATGCGTGTCACTGTGGGGAGGAAGCTGTGTGTGAAGCGTGTCACTGTGTGGGGAAGAAGCTGTGTGTGACGCTTGTCACTGTGTGGGGAGGAAGCTGTGTGTGATGCGTGTCACTATGTGGGGAAGAAGCTGTGTGTGACGCGTGTCACTGTGTGGGGAAGAAGCTGTGTGTGACGCTTGTCACTGTGTGGGGAGGAAGCTGTGTGTGATGCGTGTCACTATGTGGGGAAGAAGCTGTGTGTGATGCGTGTCACTGTGTGGGGAAGAAGCTGTGTGTGACGCGTGTCACTGTGTGGGGAAGAAGCTGTGTGTGACGCTTGTCACTGTGTGGGGAAGAAGCTGTGTGTGACGCGTGTCACTGTGTGGGGAGGAAGCTGTGTGTGATGCGTGTCACTGTGTGGGGAAGAAGCTGTGTGTGACGCGTGTCACTGTGTGGGGAAGAAACTGTGTGTGATGCGTGTCACTGTGTGGGGAAGAAGCTGTGTGTGATGCGTGTCACTGTGTGGGGAGGAAGCTGTGTGTGACGTGTGTCACTGTGTGGGGAGGAAGCTGTGTGTGACGTGTGTCACTGTGTGGGGAGGAAGCTGTGTGTGACGTGTGTCACTGTGTGGGGAGGAAGCTGTGTGTGACGCGTGTCACTGTGTGGGGAAGAAGCTGTGTGTGACGTGAGTCACTGTGTGGGGAAGAAGCTGTGTGTGATGCGTGTCACTGTGTGGGGAAGAAGCTGTGTGTGATGCGTGTCACTGTGTGGGGAAGAAGCTGTGTGTGACGCGTGTCACTGTGTGGGGAAGAAGCTGTGTGTGACGCGTGTCACTGTGTGGGGAAGAAGCTGTGTGTGACGCGTGTCACTGTGTGGGGAAGAAGCTGTGTGTGATGTGTGTCACTGTGTGGGGAAGAAACTGTGTGTGATGCGTGTCACTGTGTGGGGAAGAAGCTGTGTGTGACGCGTGTCACTGTGTGGGGAAGAAGCTGTGTGTGACGCGTGTCACTGTGTGGGGAGGAAGCTGTGTGTGATGTGAGTAATTGTGTGGGTAGGAAGCTGTGTGACGTGTGTCACTGTGTGGGGAAGAAGCTGTGTGTGATGCGTGTCATTGTGTGGGGAAGAAGCTGTGTGTGACGCGTGTCACTGTGTGGGGAAGAAGCTGTGTGTGACGCGTGTCACTGTGTGGGGAAGAAGCTGTGTGTGACGCGTGTCACTGTGTGGGGAAGAAGCTGTGTGTGACGCGTGTCACTGTGTGGGGAAGAAGCTGTGTGTGACGCGTGTCACTGTGTGGGGAAGAAGCTGTGTGTGATGCGTGTCACTGTGTGGGGAGGAAGCTGTGTGTGATGCGTGTCACTGTGTGGGGAGGAAGCTGTGTGTGACGCTTGTCACTGTGGGGATGAAGCTGTGTGTGACGTGTGTCACTGTGGGGAAGAAGCTGTGTGTGACGCTTGTCACTGTGTGGGGAAGAAGCTGTGTGTGACGCTTGTCACTGTGTGGGGAAGAAGCTGTGTGTGACGCGTGTCACTGTGTGGGGAGGAAGCTGTGTGTGATGCGTGTCACTGTGTGGGGAAGAAGCTGTGTGTGATGCGTGTCACTGTGTGGGGAGGAAGCTGTGTGTGATGCGTGTCACTGTGTGGGGAAGAAGCTGTGTGTGACGTGTGTCACTGTGTGGGGAAGAAGCTGTGTGTGATGCGTGTCACTGTGTGGGGAAGAAGCTGTGTGTGATGCGTGTCACTGTGTGGGGAAGAAGCTGTGTGTGACGCGTGTCACTGTGTGGGGAGGAAGCTGTGTGTGATGCGTGTCACTGTGTGGGGAGGAAGCTGTGTGTGATGCGTGTCACTGTGGGGAGGAAGCTGTGTGTGATGCGTGTCACTGTGTGGGGAAGAAGCTGTGTGTGACGCGTGTCACTGTGTGGGGAAGAAGCTGTGTGTGACGCTTGTCACTGTGTGGGGAAGAAGCTGTGTGTGATGCGTGTCACTGTGTGGGGAAGAAGCTGTGTGTGACGCGTGTCACTCTGTGGGGAGGAAGCTGTGTGTGATGCGTGTCACTGTGGGGAGGAAGCTGTGTGTGATGCGTGTCACTGTGTGGGGAAGAAGCTGTGTGTGACGCGTGTCACTGTGTGGGGAAGAAGCTGTGTGTGACGCTTGTCACTGTGTGGGGAAGAAGCTGTGTGTGATGCGTGTCACTGTGTGGGGAAGAAGCTGTGTGTGACGCGTGTCACTGTGTGGGGAAGAAGCTGTGTGTGATGCGTGTCACTGTGTGGGGAGGAAGCTGTGTGTGACGTGAGTCACTGTGTGGGGAGGAAGCTGTGTGTGACGCGTGTCACTGTGTGGGGAGGAAGCTGTGTGTGACGCGTGTCACTGTGTGGGGAGGAAGCTGTGTGTGACGCGTGTCACTGTGTGGGGAAGAAGCTGTGTGTGATGCGTGTCACTGTGTGGGGAAGAAGCTGTGTGTGACGCGTGTCACTGTGGGGAAGAAGCTGTGTGTGACGCGTGTCACTGTGTGGGGAAGAAGCTGTGTGTGATGCGTGTCACTGTGTGGGGAGGAAGCTGTGTGTGATGCGTGTCACTGTGTGGGGAAGAAGCTGTGTGTGATGCGTGTCACTGTGTGGGGAAGAAGCTGTGTGTGATGCGTGTCACTGTGTGGGGAAGAAGCTGTGTGTGACGCGTGTCACTGTGTGGGGAGGAAGCTGTGTGTGATGCGTGTCACTGTGTGGGGAAGAAGCTGTGTGTGACGCGTGTCACTGTGTGGGGAAGAAGCTGTGTGTGACGCGTGTCACTGTGTGGGGAAGAAGCTGTGTGTGACGTGTGTCACTGTGTGGGGAAGAAGCTGTGTGTGACGCGTGTCACTGTGTGGGGAAGAAGCTGTGTGTGATGCGTGTCACTGTGTGGGGAGGAAGCTGTGTGTGATGCGTGTCACTGTGTGGGGAAGAAGCTGTGTGTGATGCGTGTCACTGTGTGGGGAAGAAGCTGTGTGTGATGCGTGTCACTGTGTGGGGAGGAAGCTGTGTGTGACGCGTGTCACTGTGTGGGGAGGAAGCTGTGTGTGATGCGTGTCACTGTGTGGGGAGGAAGCTGTGTGTGATGCGTGTCACTGTGGGGAGGAAGCTGTGTGTGATGCGTGTCACTGTGTGGGGAAGAAGCTGTGTGTGACGCGTGTCACTGTGTGGGGAAGAAGCTGTGTGTGACGCTTGTCACTGTGTGGGGAAGAAGCTGTGTGTGATGCGTGTCACTGTGTGGGGAAGAAGCTGTGTGTGACGCGTGTCACTGTGTGGGGAAGAAGCTGTGTGTGATGCGTGTCACTGTGTGGGGAGGAAGCTGTGTGTGATGCGTGTCACTGTGTGGGGAAGAAGCTGTGTGTGATGTGTGTCACTGTGTGGGGAGGAAGCTGTGTGTGATGCGTGTCACTGTGTGGGGAGGAAGCTGGGTGTGACGTGAGTCACTGTGTGGGGAGGAAGCTGTGTGTGATGCGTGTCACTGTGTGGGGAGGAAGCTGTGTGTGATGCGTGTCACTGTGTGGGGAGGAAGCTGTGTGTGACGTGAGTCACTGTGTGGGGAGAAAGCTGTGTGTGATGCGTGTCACTGTGTGGGGAAGAAGCTGTGTGTGACGCGTGTCACTGTGTGGGGAAGAAGCTGTGTGTGACGCGTGTCACTGTGTGGGGAAGAAGCTGTGTGTGACGCGTGTCACTGTGTGGGGAAGAAGCTGTGTGTGATGTGTGTCACTGTGTGGGGAAGAAGCTGTGTGTGATGCGTGTCACTGTGTGGGGAAGAAGCTGTGTGTGACGCGTGTCACTGTGTGGGGAAGAAGCTGTGTGTGACGCGTGTCACTGTGTGGGGAGGAAGCTGTGTGTGATGTGAGTCATTGTGTGGGGAGGAAGCTGTGTGACGTGTGTCACTGTGTGGGGAAGAAGCTGTGTGTGATGCGTGTCACTGTGTGGGGAAGAAGCTGTGTGTGACGCGTGTCACTGTGTGGGGAAGAAGCTGTGTGTGACGCGTGTCACTGTGTGGGGAAGAAGCTGTGTGTGACGCGTGTCACTGTGTGGGGAAGAAGCTGTGTGTGACGCGTGTCACTGTGTGGGGAAGAAGCTGTGTGTGACGTGAGTCACTGTGTGGGGAGGAAGCTGTGTGTGACGTGTGTCACTGTGTGGGGAAGAAGCTGTGTGTGACGTGTCACTGTGTGGGGAGGAAGCTGTGTGTGACGCGTGTCACTGTGTGGGGAGGAAGCTGTGTGTCACTGTGTGGGGAGGAAGCTGTGTGTGACGCGTGTCACTGTGTGGGGAGGAAGCTGTGTGTGATGCGTGTCACTGTGTGGGGAGGAAGCTGTGTGTGATGCGTGTCACTGTGTGGGGAGGAAGCTGTGTGTCACTGTGTGGGGAGGAAGCTGTGTGTGACGCGTGTCACTGTGTGGGGAGGAAGCTGTGTGTGATGCGTGTCACTGTGTGGGGAAGAAGCTGTGTGTGACGCGTGTCACTGTGTGGGGAAGAAGCTGTGTGTGACGCGTGTCTCTGTGTGGGAAGGAAGCTGTGTGTGATGCGTGTCACTGTGTGGGGAGGAAGCTGTGTGTCACTGTGTGGGGAGGAAGCTGTGTGTGACGTGTGTCACTGTGGGGAAGAAGCTGTGTGTGACGTGTGTCACTGTGTGGGGAGGAAGCTGTGTGTGACGTGTGTCACTGTGTGGGGAAGAAGCTGTGTGTGACGTGTGTCACTGTGTGGGGAGGAAGCTGTGTGTGATGCGTGTCACTGTGTGGGGAGGAAGCTGTGTGACGTGTGTCACTGTGTGGGGAAGAAGCTGTGTGTGATGCGTGTCACTGTGGAGAAGAAGCTGTGTGTGACGCGTGTCACTGTGTGGGGAAGAAGCTGTGTGTGACGCGTGTCACTGTGTGGGGAGGAAGCTGTGTGTGACGCGTGTCACTGTGTGGGGAAGAAGCTGTGTGTGACGCGTGTCACTGTGTGGGGAAGAAGCTGTGTGTGACGCGTGTCACTGTGTGGGGAAGAAGCTGTGTGTGACGCGTGTCACTGTGTGGGGAAGAAGCTGTGTGTGACGCGTGTCACTGTGGGGAAGAAGCTGTGTGTGATGCGTGTCACTGTGTAGGGAGGAAGCTGTGTGTGATGCGTGTCACTGTGTGGGGAAGAAGCTGTGTGTGACGCGTGTCACTGTGTGGGGAAGAAGCTGTGTGTGATGCGTGTCACTGTGTGGGGAGGAAGCTGTGTGTGATGCGTGTCACTGTGTGGGGAAGAAGCTGTGTGTGACGCGTGTCACTGTGTGGGGAAGAAGCTGTGTGTGATGCGTGTCACTGTGTGGGGAGGAAGCTGTGTGTGATGCGTGTCACTGTGTGGGGAGGAAGCTGTGTGTGATGCGTGTCACTGTGTGGGGAGGAAGCTGTGTGTGACGCTTGTCACTGTGGGGAAGAAGCTGTGTGTGACGTGTGTCACTATGGGGAAGAAGCTGTATGTGACGCTTGTCACTGTGTGGGGAAGAAGCTGTGTGTGATGCGTGTCACTGTGTGGGGAAGAAGCTGTGTGTGACGTGTGTCACTGTGTGGGGAAGAAGCTGTGTGTGATGCGTGTCACTGTGTGGGGAGGAAGCTGTGTGTGATGCGTGTCACTGTGTGGGGAGGAAGCTGTGTGACGTGTGTCACTGTGTGGGGAGGAAGCTGTGTGTGATGCGTGTCACTGTGGGGAGGAAGCTGTGTGTGAAGCGTGTCACTGTCTGGGGAAGAAGCTGTGTGTGACGCGTGTCACTGTATGGGGAAGAAGCTGTGTGTGACGCTTGTCACTGTGTGGGGAGGAAGCTGTGTGTGATGCGTGTCACTATGTGGGGAAGAAGCTGTGTGTGATGCGTGTCACTGTGTGGGGAAGAAGCTGTGTGTGACGCGTGTCACTGTGTGGGGAAGAAGCTGTGTGTGACGCTTGTCACTGTGTGGGGAGGAAGCTGTGTGTGATGCGTGTCACTGTGTGGGGAAGAAGCTGTGTGTGACGCGTGTCACTGTGTGGGGAAGAAACTGTGTGTGATGCGTGTCACTGTGTGGGGAAGAAGCTGTGTGTGATGCGTGTCACTGTGTGGGGAGGAAGCTGTGTGTGACGTGTGTCACTGTGTGGGGAGGAAGCTGTGTGTGACGTGTGTCACTGTGTGGGGAGGAAGCTGTGTGTGACGTGTGTCACTGTGTGGGGAGGAAGCTGTGTGTGACGCGTGTCACTGTGTGGGGAAGAAGCTGTGTGTGACGTGAGTCACTGTGTGGGGAAGAAGCTGTGTGTGACGTGAGTCACTGTGTGGGGAAGAAGCTGTGTGTGATGCGTGTCACTGTGTGGGGAAGAAGCTGTGTGTGATGCGTGTCACTGTGTGGGGAAGAAGCTGTGTGTGACGCGTGTCACTGTGTGGGGAAGAAGCTGTGTGTGACGCGTGTCACTGTGTGGGGAAGAAGCTGTGTGTGACGCGTGTCACTGTGTGGGGAAGAAGCTGTGTGTGACGTGAGTCACTGTGTGGGGAGGAAGCTGTGTGTGACGTGTGTCACTGTGTGGGGAAGAAGCTGTGTGTGACGTGTGTCACTGTGTGGGGAGGAAGCTGTGTGTGACGTGTGTCACTGTGTGGGGAAGAAGCTGTGTGTGACGTGTGTCACTGTGTGGGGAGGAAGCTGTGTGTGATGCGTGTCACTGTGTGGGGAAGAAGCTGTGTGTGACGCGTGTCACTGTGTGGGGAAGAAACTGTGTGTGATGCGTGTCACTGTGTGGGGAAGAAGCTGTGTGTGACGCGTGTCACTGTGTGGGGAAGAAGCTGTGTGTGATGCGTGTCACTGTGTGGGGAAGAAGCTATGTGTGACGCGTGTCACTGTGTGGGGAAGAAGCTGTGTGTGATGCGTGTCACTGTGTGGGGAGGAAGCTGTGTGTGACGCGTGTCACTGTGTGGGGAAGAAGCTGTGTGTGACGTGTGTCACTGTGTGGGGAAGAAGCTGTGTGTGACGCGTGTCACTGTGTGGGGAAGAAGCTGTGTGTGACGCGTGTCACTGTGTGGGGAGGAAGCTGTGTGTGATGTGAGTCATTGTGTGGGGAGGAAGCTGTGTGACGTGTGTCACTGTGTGGGGAAGAAGCTGTGTGTGATGCGTGTCACTGTGTGGGGAAGAAGCTGTGTGTGACGCGTGTCACTGTGTGGGGAAGAAGCTGTGTGTGACGCGTGTCACTGTGTGGGGAAGAAGCTGTGTGTGACGCGTGTCACTGTGTGGGGAAGAAGCTGTGTGTGACGCGTGTCACTGTGTGGGGAAGAAGCTGTGTGTGACGCGTGTCACTGTGTGGGGAAGAAGCTGTGTGTGATGCGTGTCACTGTGTGGGGAGGAAGCTGTGTGTGATGCGTGTCACTGTGTGGGGAGGAAGCTGTGTGTGATGCGTTTCACTGTGTGGGGAGGAAGCTGTGTGTGACGCTTGTCACTGTGGGGATGAAGCTGTGTGTGACGTGTGTCACTGTGGGGAAGAAGCTGTGTGTGACGCTTGTCACTGTGTGGGGAAGAAGCTGTGTGTGATGCGTGTCACTGTGTGGGGAAGAAGCTGTGTGTGACGTGTGTCACTGTGTGGGGAAGAAGCTGTGTGTGACGCGTGTCACTGTGTGGGGAAGAAGCTGTGTGTGACGCGTGTCACTGTGTGGGGAGGAAGCTGTGTGTGATGCGTGTCACTGTGTGGGGAAGAAGCTGTGTGTGACGCGTGTCACTGTGTGGGGAAGAAGCTGTGTGTGACGTGTGTCACTGTGTGGGGAAGAAGCTGTGTGTGACGCGTGTCACTGTGTGGGGAAGAAGCTGTGTGTGATGCGTGTCACTGTGTGGGGAGGAAGCTGTGTGTGACGTGTGTCACTGTGTGGGGAGGAAGCTGTGTGTGATGCGTGTCACTGTGTGGGGAAGAAGCTGTGTGTGATGCGTGTCACTGTGTGGGGAAGAAGCTGTGTGTGATGCGTGTCACTGTGTGGGGAAGAAGCTGTGTGTGATGCGTGTCACTGTGTGGGGAGGAAGCTGTGTGTGACGCGTGTCACTGTGTGGGGAGGAAGCTGTGTGTGATGCGTGTCACTGTGTGGGGAGGAAGCTGTGTGTGATGCGTGTTACTGTGGGGAGGAAGCTGTGTGTGATGCGTGTCACTGTGTGGGGAAGAAGCTGTGTGTGACGCGTGTCACTGTGTGGGGAAGAAGCTGTGTGTGACGCTTGTCACTGTGTGGGGAAGAAGCTGTGTGTGATGCGTGTCACTGTGTGGGGAAGAAGCTGTGTGTGACGCGTGTCACTGTGTGGGGAAGAAGCTGTGTGTGATGCGTGTCACTGTGTGGGGAGGAAGCTGTGTGTGATGCGTGTCACTGTGTGGGGAGGAAGCTGTGTGTGACGTGAGTCACTGTGTGGGGAGGAAGCTGTGTGTGATGCGTGTCACTGTGTGGGGAAGAAGCTGTGTGTGATGCGTGTCACTGTGTGGGTAGGAAGCTGTGTGTGACGTGAGTCACTGTGTGGGGAGAAAGCTGTGTGTGATGCGTGTCACTGTGTGGGGAAGAAGCTGTGTGTGACGCGTGTCACTGTGTGGGGAAGAAGCTGTGTGTGACGCGTGTCACTGTGTGGGGAAGAAGCTGTGTGTGACGCGTGTCACTGTGTGGGGAAGAAGCTGTGTGTGATGTGTGTCACTGTGTGGGGAAGAAGCTGTGTGTGATGCGTGTCACTGTGTGGGGAAGAAGCTGTGTGTGACGTGTGTCACTGTGTGGGGAAGAAGCTGTGTGTGACGCGTGTCACTGTGTGGGGAGGAAGCTGTGTGTGATGTGAGTCATTGTGTGGGGAGGAAGCTGTGTGACGTGTGTCACTGTGTGGGGAAGAAGCTGTGTGTGATGCGTGTCACTGTGTGGGGAAGAAGCTGTGTGTGACGCGTGTCACTGTGTGGGGAAGAAGCTGTGTGTGACGCGTGTCACTGTGTGGGGAAGAAGCTGTGTGTGACGCGTGTCACTGTGTGGGGAAGAAGCTGTGTGTGACGCGTGTCACTGTGTGGGGAAGAAGCTGTGTGTGACGTGAGTCACTGTGTGGGGAGGAAGCTGTGTGTGACGTGTGTCACTGTGGGGAAGAAGCTGTGTGTGACGTGTCACTGTGTGGGGAGGAAGCTGTGTGTGACGCGTGTCACTGTGTGGGGAAGAAGCTGTGTGTGATGCGTGTCACTGTGTGGGGAGGAAGCTGTGTGTCACTGTGTGGGGAGGAAGCTGTGTGTGACGCGTGTCACTGTGTGGGGAGGAAGCTGTGTGTGATGCGTGTCACTGTGTGGGGAAGAAGCTGTGTGTGACGCGTGTCACTGTGTGGGGAAGAAGCTGTGTGTGACGCGTGTCACTGTGTGGGAAGGAAGCTGTGTGTGATGCGTGTCACTGTGTGGGGAGGAAGCTGTGTGTCACTGTGTGGGGAGGAAGCTGTGTGTGACGTGTGTCACTGTGGGGAAGAAGCTGTGTGTGACGTGTGTCACTGTGTGGGGAGGAAGCTGTGTGTGACGTGTGTCACTGTGTGGGGAAGAAGCTGTGTGTGACGTGTGTCACTGTGTGGGGAGGAAGCTGTGTGTGATGCGTGTCACTGTGTGGGGAGGAAGCTGTGTGACGTGTGTCACTGTGTGGGGAAGAAGCTGTGTGTGATGCTTGTCACTGTGGAGAAGAAGCTGTGTGTGACGCGTGTCACTGTGTGGGGAAGAAGCTGTGTGTGACGCGTGTCACTGTGTGGGGAGGAAGCTGTGTGTGATGCGTGTCACTGTGTGGGGAAGAAGCTGTGTGTGACGCGTGTCACTGTGTGGGGAAGAAGCTGTGTGTGACGCGTGTCACTGTGTGGGGAAGAAGCTGTGTGTGACGCGTGTCACTGTGTGGGGAAGAAGCTGTGTGTGACGCGTGTCACTGTGTGGGGAAGAAGCTGTGTGTGACGCGTGTCACTGTGGGGAAGAAGCTGTGTGTGATGCGTGTCACTGTGTGGGGAGGAAGCTGTGTGTGATGCGTGTCACTGTGTGGGGAAGAAGCTGTGTGTGACGCGTGTCACTGTGTGGGGAAGAAGCTGTGTGTGACGCGTGTCACTGTGTGGGGAAGAAGCTGTGTGTGACGCGTGTCACTGTGTGGGGAAGAAGCTGTGTGTGACGTGAGTCACTGTGTGGGGAGGAAGCTGTGTGTGACGTGTGTCACTGTGGGGAAGAAGCTGTGTGTGACGTGTCACTGTGTGGGGAGGAAGCTGTGTGTGACGCGTGTCACTGTGTGGGGAAGAAGCTGTGTGTGATGCGTGTCACTGTGTGGGGAGGAAGCTGTGTGTCACTGTGTGGGGAGGAAGCTGTGTGTGACGCGTGTCACTGTGTGGGGAGGAAGCTGTGTGTGATGCGTGTCACTGTGTGGGGAAGAAGCTGTGTGTGACGCGTGTCACTGTGTGGGGAAGAAGCTGTGTGTGACGCGTGTCACTGTGTGGGAAGGAAGCTGTGTGTGATGCGTGTCACTGTGTGGGGAGGAAGCTGTGTGTCACTGTGTGGGGAGGAAGCTGTGTGTGACGTGTGTCACTGTGGGGAAGAAGCTGTGTGTGACGTGTGTCACTGTGTGGGGAGGAAGCTGTGTGTGACGTGTGTCACTGTGTGGGGAAGAAGCTGTGTGTGACGTGTGTCACTGTGTGGGGAGGAAGCTGTGTGTGATGCGTGTCACTGTGTGGGGAGGAAGCTGTGTGACGTGTGTCACTGTGTGGGGAAGAAGCTGTGTGTGATGCTTGTCACTGTGGAGAAGAAGCTGTGTGTGACGCGTGTCACTGTGTGGGGAAGAAGCTGTGTGTGACGCGTGTCACTGTGTGGGGAGGAAGCTGTGTGTGATGCGTGTCACTGTGTGGGGAAGAAGCTGTGTGTGACGCGTGTCACTGTGTGGGGAAGAAGCTGTGTGTGACGCGTGTCACTGTGTGGGGAAGAAGCTGTGTGTGACGCGTGTCACTGTGTGGGGAAGAAGCTGTGTGTGACGCGTGTCACTGTGTGGGGAAGAAGCTGTGTGTGACGCGTGTCACTGTGGGGAAGAAGCTGTGTGTGATGCGTGTCACTGTGTGGGGAGGAAGCTGTGTGTGATGCGTGTCACTGTGTGGGGAAGAAGCTGTGTGTGACGCGTGTCACTGTGTGGGGAAGAAGCTGTGTGTGATGCGTGTCACTGTGTGGGGAGGAAGCTGTGTGTGATGCGTGTCACTGTGTGGGGAGGAAGCTGTGTGTGACGCTTGTCACTGTGGGGAAGAAGCTGTGTGTGACGTGTGTCACTGTGGGGAAGAAGCTGTATGTGACGCTTGTCACTGTGTGGGGAAGAAGCTGTGTGTGATGCGTGTCACTGTGTGGGGAAGAAGCTGTGTGTGACGTGTGTCACTGTGTGGGGAAGAAGCTGTGTGTGATGCGTGTCACTGTGTGGGGAGGAAGCTGTGTGTGATGCGTGTCACTGTGTGGGGAGGAAGCTGTGTGTGATGCGTGTCACTGTGGGGAGGAAGCTGTGTGTGAAGCGTGTCACTGTCTGGGGAAGAAGCTGTGTGTGACGCCTGTCACTGTATGGGGAAGAAGCTGTGTGTGACGCTTGTCACTGTGTGGGGAGGAAGCTGTGTGTGATGCGTGTCACTATGTGGGGAAGAAGCTGTGTGTGATGCGTGTCACTGTGTGGGGAAGAAGCTGTGTGTGACGCGTGTCACTGTGTGGGGAAGAAGCTGTGTGTGACGCTTGTCACTGTGTGGGGAGGAAGCTGTGTGTGATGCGTGTCACTGTGTGGGGAAGAAGCTGTGTGTGACGCGTGTCACTGTGTGGGGAAGAAACTGTGTGTGATGCGTGTCACTGTGTGGGGAGGAAGCTGTGTGTGATGCGTGTCACTGTGTGGGGAAGAAGCTGTGTGTGACGCTTGTCACTGTGTGGGGAGGAAGCTGTGTGTGATGCGTGTCACTGTGTGGGGAAGAAGCTGTGTGTGACGCGTGTCACTGTGTGGGGAAGAAACTGTGTGTGATGCGTGTCACTGTGTGGGGAAGAAGCTGTGTGTGATGCGTGTCACTGTGTGGGGAGGAAGCTGTGTGTGATGCGTGTCACTGTGTGGGGAAGAAACTGTGTGTGATGCGTGTCACTGTGTGGGGAAGAAACTGTGTGTGATGCGTGTCACTGTGTGGGGAGGAAGCTGTGTGTGATGCGTGTCACTGTGTGGGGAGGAAGCTGTGTGTGATGCGTGTCACTGTGTGGGGAAGAAACTGTGTGTGATGCGTGTCACTGTGTGGGGAAGAAGCTGTGTGTGATGCGTGTCACTGTGTGGGGAAGAAGCTGTGTGTGACGCGTGTCACTGTGTGGGGAGGAAGCTGTGTGACGTGTGTCACTGTGTGGGGAGGAAGCTGTGTGTGATGCGTGTCACTGTGTGGGGAAGAAGCTGTGTGTGACGCGTGTCACTGTGTGGGGAGGAAGCTGTGTGTGACGCGTGTCACTGTGTGGGGAAGAAGCTGTGTGTGATGCGTGTCACTGTGTGGGGAGGAAGCTGTGTGTGACGCGTGTCACTGTGTGGGGAAGAAGCTGTGTGTGATGCGTGTCACTGTGTGGGGAAGAAGCTGTGTGTGACGCGTGTCACTGTGTGGGGAAGAAGCTGTGTGTGATGCGTGTCACTGTGTGGGGAGGAAGCTGTGTGTGACGTGTGTCACTGTGTGGGGAGGAAGCTGTGTGTGACGTGTGTCACTGTGTGGGGAGGAAGCTGTGTGTGACGTGTGTCACTGTGTGGGGAGGAAGCTGTGTGTGACGCGTGTCACTGTGTGGGGAAGAAGCTGTGTGTGACGTGAGTCACTGTGTGGGGAAGAAGCTGTGTGTGACGTGAGTCACTGTGTGGGGAAGAAGCTGTGTGTGATGCGTGTCACTGTGTGGGGAAGAAGCTGTGTGTGATGCGTGTCACTGTGTGGGGAAGAAGCTGTGTGTGACGCGTGTCACTGTGTGGGGAAGAAGCTGTGTGTGACGCGTGTCACTGTGTGGGGAAGAAGCTGTGTGTGACGCGTGTCACTGTGTGGGGAAGAAGCTGTGTGTGACGTGAGTCACTGTGTGGGGAGGAAGCTGTGTGTGACGTGTGTCACTGTGTGGGGAAGAAGCTGTGTGTGACGTGTGTCACTGTGTGGGGAGGAAGCTGTGTGTGACGTGTGTCACTGTGTGGGGAAGAAGCTGTGTGTGACGTGTGTCACTGTGTGGGGAGGAAGCTGTGTGTGATGCGTGTCACTGTGTGGGGAAGAAGCTGTGTGTGACGCGTGTCACTGTGTGGGGAAGAAACTGTGTGTGATGCGTGTCACTGTGTGGGGAAGAAGCTGTGTGTGATGCGTGTCACTGTGTGGGGAAGAAGCTGTGTGTGATGCGTGTCACTGTGTGGGGAAGAAGCTGTGTGTGACGCGTGTCACTGTGTGGGGAAGAAGCTGTGTGTGATGCGTGTCACTGTGTGGGGAGGAAGGTGTGTGTGACGCGTGTCACTGTGTGGGGAAGAAGCTGTGTGTGACGTGTGTCACTGTGTGGGGAAGAAGCTGTGTGTGACGCGTGTCACTGTGTGGGGAAGAAGCTGTGTGTGACGCGTGTCACTGTGTGGGGAGGAAGCTGTGTGTGATGTGAGTCATTGTGTGGGGAGGAAGCTGTGTAACGTGTGTCACTGTGTGGGGAAGAAGCTGTGTGTGATGCGTGTCACTGTGTGGGGAGGAAGCTGTGTGTGATGCGTGTCACTGTGTGGGGAGGAAGCTGTGTGTGACGCGTGTCACTGTGTGGGGAGGAAGCTGTGTGTGATGCGTGTCACTGTGTGGGGAAGAAGCTGTGTGTGACGCGTGTCACTGTGTGGGGAAGAAGCTGTGTGTGACGCGTGTCACTGTGTGGGGAAGAAGCTGTGTGTGACGCGTGTCACTGTGTGGGGAAGAAGCTGTGTGTGAAGCGTGTCACTGTGTGGGGAGGAAGCTGTGTGTGACGCGTGTCACTGTGTGGGGAAGAAGCTGTGTGTGATGCGTGTCACTGTGTGGGGAGGAAGCTGTGTGTCACTGTGTGGGGAGGAAGCTGTGTGTGACGCGTGTCACTGTGTGGGGAGGAAGCTGTGTGTGATGCGTGTCACTGTGTGGGGAAGAAGCTGTGTGTGACGCGTGTCACTGTGTGGGGAAGAAGCTGTGTGTGACGCGTGTCACTGTGTGGGAAGGAAGCTG
Source organism: Ascaphus truei (assembly GCF_040206685.1). Taxonomy (NCBI): domain Eukaryota; kingdom Metazoa; phylum Chordata; class Amphibia; order Anura; family Ascaphidae; genus Ascaphus; species Ascaphus truei. The sequence continues at coordinate 350,922 of NC_134484.1, forward strand.
TGTGTGATGCGTGTCACTGTGTGGGGAGGAAGCTGTGTGTCACTGTGTGGGGAGGAAGCTGTGTGTGACGTGTGTCACTGTGGGGAAGAAGCTGTGTGTGACGTGTGTCACTGTGTGGGGAGGAAGCTGTGTGTGACGTGTGTCACTGTGTGGGGAAGAAGCTGTGTGTGACGTGTGTCACTGTGTGGGGAGGAAGCTGTGTGTGATGCGTGTCACTGTGTGGGGAGGAAGCTGTGTGACGTGTGTCACTGTGTGGGGAAGAAGCTGTGTGTGATGCTTGTCACTGTGGAGAAGAAGCTGTGTGTGACGCGTGTCACTGTGTGGGGAAGAAGCTGTGTGTGACGCGTGTCACTGTGTGGGGAAGAAGCTGTGTGTGACGCGTGTCACTGTGTGGGGAGGAAGCTGTGTGTGATGCGTGTCACTGTGTGGGGAAGAAGCTGTGTGTGACGCGTGTCACTGTGTGGGGAAGAAGCTGTGTGTGACGCGTGTCACTGTGTGGGGAAGAAGCTGTGTGTGACGCGTGTCACTGTGTGGGGAAGAAGCTGTGTGTGACGCGTGTCACTGTGTGGGGAAGAAGCTGTGTGTGACGCGTGTCACTGTGGGGAAGAAGCTGTGTGTGATGCGTGTCACTGTGTGGGGAGGAAGCTGTGTGTGATGCGTGTCACTGTGTGGGGAAGAAGCTGTGTGTGACGCGTGTCACTGTGTGGGGAAGAAGCTGTGTGTGATGCGTGTCACTGTGTGGGGAGGAAGCTGTGTGTGATGCGTGTCACTGTGTGGGGAGGAAGCTGTGTGTGACGCTTGTCACTGTGGGGAAGAAGCTGTGTGTGACGTGTGTCACTGTGGGGAAGAAGCTGTATGTGACGCTTGTCACTGTGTGGGGAAGAAGCTGTGTGTGATGCGTGTCACTGTGTGGGGAAGAAGCTGTGTGTGACGTGTGTCACTGTGTGGGGAAGAAGCTGTGTGTGATGCGTGTCACTGTGTGGGGAGGAAGCTGTGTGTGATGCGTGTCACTGTGTGGGGAGGAAGCTGTGTGTGATGCGTGTCACTGTGGGGAGGAAGCTGTGTGTGAAGCGTGTCACTGTCTGGGGAAGAAGCTGTGTGTGACGCGTGTCACTGTATGGGGAAGAAGCTGTGTGTGACGCTTGTCACTGTGTGGGGAGGAAGCTGTGTGTGATGCGTGTCACTATGTGGGGAAGAAGCTGTGTGTGATGCGTGTCACTGTGTGGGGAAGAAGCTGTGTGTGACGCGTGTCACTGTGTGGGGAAGAAGCTGTGTGTGACGCTTGTCACTGTGTGGGGAGGAAGCTGTGTGTGATGCGTGTCACTGTGTGGGGAAGAAGCTGTGTGTGACGCGTGTCACTGTGTGGGGAAGAAACTGTGTGTGATGCGTGTCACTGTGTGGGGAGGAAGCTGTGTGTGATGCGTGTCACTGTGTGGGGAGGAAGCTGTGTGTGATGCGTGTCACTGTGTGGGGAAGAAACTGTGTGTGATGCGTGTCACTGTGTGGGGAAGAAGCTGTGTGTGATGCGTGTCACTGTGTGGGGAGGAAGCTGTGTGTGATGCGTGTCACTGTGTGGGGAAGAAGCTGTGTGTGACGCGTGTCACTGTGTGGGGAAGAAGCTGTGTGTGATGCGTGTCACTGTGTGGGGAGGAAGCTGTGTGTGACGTGTGTCACTGTGTGGGGAGGAAGCTGTGTGTGACGTGTGTCACTGTGTGGGGAGGAAGCTGTGTGTGACGTGTGTCACTGTGTGGGGAGGAAGCTGTGTGTGACGCGTGTCACTGTGTGGGGAAGAAGCTGTGTGTGACGTGAGTCACTGTGTGGGGAAGAAGCTGTGTGTGACGTGAGTCACTGTGTGGGGAGGAAGCTGTGTGTGATGCGTGTCACTGTGTGGGGAAGAAGCTGTGTGTGACGTGTGTCACTGTGTGGGGAGGAAGCTGTGTGTGACGTGTGTCACTGTGTGGGGAAGAAGCTGTGTGTGACGTGTGTCACTGTGTGGGGAGGAAGCTGTGTGTGATGCGTGTCACTGTGTGGGGAAGAAGCTGTGTGTGACGCGTGTCACTGTGTGGGGAAGAAACTGTGTGTGATGCGTGTCACTGTGTGGGGAAGAAGCTGTGTGTGATGCGTGTCACTGTGTGGGGAAGAAGCTGTGTGTGATGCGTGTCACTGTGTGGGGAAGAAGCTGTGTGTGACGCGTGTCACTGTGTGGGGAAGAAGCTGTGTGTGATGCGTGTCACTGTGTGGGGAGGAAGGTGTGTGTGACGCGTGTCACTGTGTGGGGAAGAAGCTGTGTGTGACGTGTGTCACTGTGTGGGGAAGAAGCTGTGTGTGACGCGTGTCACTGTGTGGGGAAGAAGCTGTGTGTGACGCGTGTCACTGTGTGGGGAGGAAGCTGTGTGTGATGTGAGTCATTGTGTGGGGAGGAAGCTGTGTAACGTGTGTCACTGTGTGGGGAAGAAGCTGTGTGTGATGCGTGTCACTGTGTGGGGAAGAAGCTGTGTGTGACGCGTGTCACTGTGTGGGGAAGAAGCTGTGTGTGACGCGTGTCACTGTGTGGGGAAGAAGCTGTGTGTGACGCGTGTCACTGTGTGGGGAAGAAGCTGTGTGTGAAGCGTGTCACTGTGTGGGGAAGAAGCTGTGTGTGACGCGTGTCACTGTGTGGGGAAGAAGCTGTGTGTGATGCGTGTCACTGTGTGGGGAGGAAGCTGTGTGTGATGCGTGTCACTGTGTGGGGAGGAAGCAGTGTGTGACGCTTGTCACTGTGGGGATGAAGCTGTGTGTGACGTGTGTCACTGTGGGGAAGAAGCTGTGTGTGACGCTTGTCACTGTGTGGGGAAGAAGCTGTGTGTGATGCGTGTCACTGTGTGGGGAAGAAGCTGTGTGTGACGTGTGTCACTGTGTGGGGAAGAAGCTGTGTGTGACGCGTGTCACTGTGTGGGGAAGAAGCTGTGTGTGACGCGTGTCACTGTGTGGGGAGGAAGCTGTGTGTGATGCGTGTCACTGTGTGGGGAAGAAGCTGTGTGTGATGCGTGTCACTGTGTGGGGAGGAAGCTGTGTGTGATGCGTGTCACTGTGTGGGGAAGAAGCTGTGTGTGACGTGTGTCACTGTGTGGGGAAGAAGCTGTGTGTGATGCGTGTCACTGTGTGGGGAAGAAGCTGTGTGTGATGCGTGTCACTGTGTGGGGAAGAAGCTGTGTGTGACGCGTGTCACTGTGTGGGGAGGAAGCTGTGTGTGATGCGTGTCACTGTGTGGGGAGGAAGCTGTGTGTGATGCGTGTCACTGTGGGGAGGAAGCTGTGTGTGATGCGTGTCACTGTGTGGGGAAGAAGCTGTGTGTGACGCGTGTCACTGTGTGGGGAAGAAGCTGTGTGTGACGCTTGTCACTGTGTGGGGAAGAAGCTGTGTGTGATGCGTGTCACTGTGTGGGAAGAAGCTGTGTGTGACGTGTGTCACTGTGTGGGGAAGAAGCTGTGTGTGACGCGTGTCACTGTGTGGGGAAGAAGCTGTGTGTGACGCGTGTCACTGTGGGGAGGAAGCTGTGTGTGACGCTTGTCACTGTGTGGGGAAGAAGCTGTGTGTGACGCGTGTCACTGTGTGGGGAAGAAGCTGTGTGTGATGCGTGTCACTGTGTGGGGAAGAAGCTGTGTGTGATGCGTGTCACTGTGTGGGGAAGAAGCTGTGTGTGATGCGTGTCACTGTGTGGGGAAGAAGCTGTGTGTGATGCGTGTCACTGTGTGGGGAAGAAGCTGTGTGTGATGCGTGTCACTGTGTGGGGAAGAAGCTGTGTGTGATGCGTGTCACTGTGTGGGGAAGAAGCTGTGTGTGACGCGTGTCACTGTGTGGGGAAGAAGCTGTGTGTGATGCGTGTCACTGTGTGGGGAGGAAGCTGTGTGTGACGCGTGTCACTGTGTGGGGAAGAAGCTGTGTGTGACGTGTGTCACTGTGTGGGGAAGAAGCTGTGTGTGACGCGTGTCACTGTGTGGGGAAGAAGCTGTGTGTGATGCGTGTCACTGTGTGGGGAGGAAGCTGTGTGTGATGCGTGTCACTGTGTGGGGAAGAAGCTGTGTGTGACGCGTGTCACTGTGTGGGGAAGAAGCTGTGTGTGATGCGTGTCACTGTGTGGGGAAGAAGCTGTGTGTGATGCGTGTCACTGTGTGGGGAAGAAGCTGTGTGTGATGCGTGTCACTGTGTGGGGAGGAAGCTGTGTGTGACGCGTGTCACTGTGTGGGGAAGAAGCTGTGTGTGACGCGTGTCACTGTGTGGGGAGGAAGCTGTGTGTGATGTGAGTCATTGTGTGGGGAGAAAGCTGTGTGTGATGCGTGTCACTGTGGGGAGGAAGCTGTGTGTGACGCGTGTCACTGTGTGGGGAAGAAGCTGTGTGTGATGCGTGTCACTGTGTGGGGAGGAAGCTGTGTGTGATGCGTGTCATTGTGTGGGGAAGAAGCTGTGTGTGATGCGTGTCACTGTGTGGGGAAGAAGCTGTGTGTGATGCGTGTCACTGTGTGGGGAGGAAGCTGTGTGTGACGCGTGTCACTGTGTGGGGAAGAAGCTGTGTGTGATGCGTGTCACTGTGTGGGGAGGAAGCTGTGTGTGATGCGTGTCATTGTGTGGGGAAGAAGCTGTGTGTGATGCGTGTCACTGTGTGGGGAAGAAGCTGTGTGTGACGCGTGTCACTGTGTGGGGAAGAAGCTGTGTGTGACGCTTGTCACTGTGTGGGGAAGAAGCTGTGTGTGATGCGTGTCACTGTGTGGGGAAGAAGCTGTGTGTGACGCGTGTCACTGTGTGGGGAAGAAGCTGTGTGTGACGCGTGTCACTGTGTGGGGAAGAAGCTGTGTGTGATGCGTGTCACTGTGTGGGGAAGAAGCTGTGTGTGATGCGTGTCACTGTGTGGGGAGGAAGCTGTGTGTGACGCGTGTCACTGTGTGGGGAGGAAGCTGTGTGTGATGCGTGTCACTGTGTGGGGAAGAAGCTGTGTGTGACGCGTGTCACTGTGTGGGGAAGAAGCTGTGTGTGACGTGAGTCACTGTGTGGGGAGGAAGCTGTGTGTGACGCGTGTCATTGTGTGGGGAGGAAGCTGTGTGACGTGTGTCACTGTGTGGGGAAGAAGCTGTGTGTGACGCGTGTCACTGTGTGGGGAGGAAGCTGTGTGTGACGCGTGTCACTGTGTGGGGAAGAAGCTGTGTGTGATGCGTGTCACTGTGTGGGGAAGAAGCTGTGTGTGACGCGTGTCACTGTGTGGGGAGGAAGCTGTGTGTGATGCGTGTCACTGTGTGGGGAGGAAGCTGTGTGTGATGCGTGTCACTGTGTGGGGAGGAAGCTGTGTGTGACGTGTGTCACTGTGTGGGGAGGAAGCTGTGTGTGATGTGAGTCACTGTGTGGGGAGGAAGCTGTGTGTGACGCGTGTCACTGTATGGGGAAGAAGCTGTGTGTGACGCGTGTCACTGTGTGGGGAGGAAGCTGTGTGTGATGCGTGTCACTGTGTGGGGAGGAAGCTGTGTGTGATGCGTGTCACTGTGTGGGGAAGAAGCTGTGTGTGACGCGTGTCACTGTGTGGGGAAGAAGCTGTGTGTGACGCGTGTCACTGTGTGGGGAAGAAGCTGTGTGTGACGCGTGTCACTGTGTGGGGAGGAAGCTGTGTGTGATGCGTGTCACTGTGTGGGGAGGAAGCTGTGTGTGATGCGTGTCACTGTGTGGGGAAGAAGCTGTGTGTGACGCGTGTCACTGTGTGGGGAAGAAGCTGTGTGTGATGCGTGTCACTGTGTGGGGAAGAAGCTGTGTGTGACGCGTGTCACTGTGTGGGGAGGAAGCTGTGTGTGATGCGTGTCACTGTGTGGGGAGGAAGCTGTGTGTGATGCGTGTCACTGTGTGGGGAGGAAGCTGTGTGTGACGCGTGTCACTGTGTGGGGAAGAAGCTGTGTGTGATGCGTGTCACTGTGTGGGGAAGAAGCTGTGTGTGATGCGTGTCACTGTGTGGGGAGGAAGCTGTGTGTGACGTGAGTCACTGTGTGGGGAGGAAGCTGTGTGTGATGCGTGTCACTGTGTGGGGAGGAAGCTGTGTGTGACGTGAGTCACTGTGTGGGGAGGAAGCTGTGTGTGATGCGTGTCACTGTGTGGGGAGGAAGCTGTGTGTGATGCGTGTCACTGTGTGGGGAGGAAGCTGTGTGTGACGTGAGTCACTGTGTGGGGAGGAAGCTGTGTGTGACGTGTGTCACTGTGTGGGGAAGAAGCTGTGTGTGATGCGTGTCACTGTGGGGAGGAAGCTGTGTGTGATGCGTGTCACTGTGTGGGGAAGAAGCTGTGTGTGATGCGTGTCACTGTGTGGGGAGGAAGCTGTGTGTGACGTGAGTCACTGTGTGGGGAGAAAGCTGTGTGTGACGCGTGTCACTGTGTGGGGAAGAAGCTGTGTGATGCGTGTCACTGTGTGGAAGAAGCTGTGTGTGACGCGTGTCACTGTGTGGGGAGGAAGCTGTGTGTGATGCGTGTCACTGTGTGGGGAAGAAGCTGTGTGTGATGCGTGTCACTGTGTGGGGAGGAAGCTGTGTGTGACGTGAGTCACTGTGTGGGGAGAAAGCTGTGTGTGACGCGTGTCACTGTGTGGGGAAGAAGCTGTGTGTGACGCGTGTCACTGTGTGGGGAAGAAGCTGTGTGTGACGCGTGTCACTGTGTGGGGAGGAAGCTGTGTGTGATGCGTGTCACTGTGTGGGGAAGAAGCTGTGTGTGACGCGTGTCACTGTGTGGGGAGGAAGCTGTGTGTGACGCGTGTCACTGTGTGGGGAAGAAGCTGTGTGTGATGCGTGTCACTGTGTGGGGAGGAAGCTGTGTGTGACGTGTGTCACTGTGTGGGGAGGAAGCTGTGTGTGATGCGTGTCACTGTGTGGGGAGGAAGCTGTGTGTGACGTGAGTCACTGTGTGGGGAGAAAGCTGTGTGTGATGCGTGTCACTGTGTGGGGAAGAAGCTGTGTGTGACGCGTGTCACTGTGTGGGGAGGAAGCTGTGTGTGACGCGTGTCACTGTGTGGGGAAGAAGCTGTGTGTGATGCGTGTCACTGTGTGGGGAGGAAGCTGTGTGTGACGTGTGTCACTGTGTGGGGAGGAAGCTGTGTGTGATGCGTGTCACTGTGTGGGGAGGAAGCTGTGTGTGACGCGTGTCACTGTGTGGGGAGGAAGCTGTGTGTGATGCGTGTCACTGTGTGGGGAGGAAGCTGTGTGTGATGCGTGTCACTGTGTGGGGAGGAAGCTGTGTGTGATGCGTGTCACTGTGGGGAGAAAGCTGTGTGTGATGCGTGTCACTGTGTGGGGAAGAAGCTGTGTGTGACGCGTGTCACTGTGTGGGGAGGAAGCTGTGTGTGACGCGTGTCACTGTGTGGGGAAGAAGCTGTGTGTGACGTGTGTCACTGTGTGGGGAGGAAGCTGTGTGTGACGCGTGTCACTGTGTGGGGAGGAAGCTGTGTGTTACGTGTGTCACTGTGTGGGGAGGAAGCTGTGTGTGATGCGTGTCACTGTGTGGGGAGGAAACTGTGTGTGACGCGTGTCACTGTGTGGGGAAGAAGCTGTGTGTGACGTGAGTCACTGTGTGGGGAGGAAGCTGTGTGTGATGCGTGTCACTGTGTGGGGAAGAAGCTGTGTGTGATGCGTGTCACTGTGTGGGGAGGAAGCTGTGTGTGACGTGAGTCACTGTGTGGGGAGGAAGCTGTGTGTGACGCGTGTCACTGTGTGGGGAAGAAGCTGTGTGTGACGCGTGTCACTGTGTGGGAAGGAATCTGTGTGTGACGCGTGTCACTGTGTGGGGAAGAAGCTGTGTGTGATGCGTGTCACTGTGTGGGGAGGAAGCTGTGTGTGATGCGTGTCACTGTGTGGGGAGGAAGCTGTGTGTGACGCGTGTCACTGTGTGGGGAAGAAGCTGTGTGTGACGCGTGTCACTGTGTGGGGAAGAAGCTGTGTGTGACGCGTGTCACTGTGTGGGGAAGAAGCTGTGTGTGACGTGTGTCACTGTGTGGGGAAGAAGCTGTGTGTGACGCGTGTCACTGTGTGGGGAAGAAGCTGTGTGTGACGTGTGTCACTGTGTGGGGAAGAAGCTGTGTGTGATGCGTGTCACTGTGTGGGGAGGAAGCTGTGTGTGATGTGAGTCATTGTGTGGGGAGGAAGCTGTGTGACGTGTGTCACTGTGTGGGGAGGAAGCTGTGTGTGATGCGTGTCACTGTGGGGAAGAAGCTGTGTGTGATGCGTGTCACTGTGGGAAGAAGCTGTGTGTGATGCGTGTCACTGTGTGGGGAAGAAGCTGTGTGTGACGTGAGTCATTGTGTGGGGAGGAAGCTGTGTGACGTGTGTCACTGTGGTGGGGAAGAAGCTGTGTGTGATGCGTGTCACTGTGGGGAAGAAGCTGTGTGTGACGCGTGTCACTGTGTGGGGAAGAAGCTGTGTGTGACGCGTGTCACTGTGTGGGGAGGAAGCTGTGTGTGATGCGTGTCACTGTGTGGGGAAGAAGCTGTGTGTGATACGTGTCACTGTGTGGGGAGGAAGCTGTGTGTGATGCGTGTCACTGTGGGGAGGAAGCTGTGTGTGATGCGTGTCACTGTGTGGGGAAGAAGCTGTGTGTGACGCGTGTCACTGTGTGGGGAAGAAGCTGTGTGTGACGCTTGTCACTGTGTGGGGAAGAAGCTGTGTGTGATGCGTGTCACTGTGTGGGGAAGAAGCTGTGTGTGACGCGTGTCACTGTGTGGGGAAGAAGCTGTGTGTGATGCGTGTCACTGTGTGGGGAGGAAGCTGTGTGTGATGCGTGTCACTGTGTGGGGAGGAAGCTGTGTGTGACGCGTGTCACTGTGTGGGGAAGAAGCTGTGTGTGATGCGTGTCACTGTGTGGGGAGGAAGCTGTGTGTGATGCGTGTCACTGTGTGGGGAGGAAGCTGTGTGTGAAGCGTGTCACTGTGTGGGGAGGAAGCTGTGTGTGACGCGTGTCACTGTGTGGGGAAGAAGCTGTGTGTGATGCGTGTCACTGTGTGGGGAGGAAGCTGTGTGTGATGCGTGTCACTGTGGGGAAGAAGCTGTGTGTGACGCGTGTCACTGTGTGGGGAGGAAGCTGTGTGTGATGTGTGTCACTGTGTGGGGAGGAAGCTGTGTGACGTGTGTCACTGTGTGGGGAAGAAGCTGTGTGTGATGCGTGTCACTGTGGGGAAGAAGCTGTGTGTGATGCGTGTCACTGTGTGGGGAAGAAGCTGTGTGTGACGCGTGTCACTGTGGGGAAGAAGCTGTGTGTGATGCGTGTCACTGTGTGGGGAGGAAGCTGTGTGTGATGCGTGTCACTGTGTGGGGAAGAAGCTGTGTGTGATGTGTGTCACTGTGTGGGGAAGAAGCTGTGTGTGATGCGTGTCACTGTGTGGGGAGGAAGCTGTGTGTGATGCGTGTCACTGTGTGGGGAGGAAGCTGTGTGTGATGTGTGTCACTGTGTGGGGAAGAAGCTGTGTGTGATGCGTGTCACTGTGTGGGGAAGAAGCTGTGTGTGACGCGTGTCACTGTGTGGGGAAGAAGCTGTGTGTGATGCGTGTCACTGTGTGGGGAGGAAGCTGTGTGTGACGCGTGTCACTGTGTGGGGAAGAAGCTGTGTGTGATGCGTGTCACTGTGTGGGGAGGAAGCTGTGTGTGATGCGTGTCACTGTGTGGGGAGGAAGCTGTGTGTGACGCGTGTCACTGTGTGGGGAAGAAGCTGTGTGTGATGCGTGTCACTGTGTGGGGAGGAAGCTGTGTGTGACGCGTGTCTGTGTGGGGAAGAAGCTGTGTGTGATGCGTGTCACTGTGTGGGGAAGAAGCTGTGTGTGACGCGTGTCACTGTGTGGGGAGGAAGCTGTGTGTGACGCGTGTCACTGTGTGGGGAGGAAGCTGTGTGTGACGTGAGTCGCTGTGTGGGGAGGAAGCTGTGTGTGACGCGTGTCGCTGTGTGTGACGCGTGTCGCTGTGTGACGCGTGTCGCTGTGTGTGACGCGTGTCGCTGTGTGTCGCTGTGTGTGACGTGTGTCGCTGTGTGTGACGTGTGTCGCTGTGTGTGACGTGTGTCACTGTGTGTTATAGATTCAGGAGCTGCTGTCGTACCAGGAGCAGAAGGCGGTTGAGACTGAATCCAGCGACACTGGTAACAAGCAGAGAACCATCTGTCTCCCCACAAACCGCTCTCCTCCTCTCGCCCTGTGCCCCTCTCCTCCTCCTCGCCCTTTGCCCCTCTCCTCTTCCTCGCCCTTTCCCCCTTCTCTTCCTCCACACCCTTTGCCCCTCTCCTCCTCTCCTCCTCCTCTCGCCCTTTGCCCCTCTCTCCTCTCGCCCTTTGCCCCTCTCCTCCCCTCTCTCTCCATCCCCTCTCTCTCCGTCCCCTCTCTCTCCCTCCCCTCTCTCTCCGTCCCCTCTCTCCCGTCCCCTCTCTCTCCCGTCCCCTCCTCTCTCTCCCGTCCCCTCCTCTCTCTCCCGTTCCCTTCTCTCTCTCCCGTCCCCCTCCTCTCTCCCCCCCATCCTCTCTCCTCCCCCCTCCTCTCTCCCCCCCTTCCTCTTCCCCCCCGTCTCTCCCCCCCCCGTCTCTCCCCCCCGTCTCTCTCCCCCCCCGTCTCTCTCTCCTCCCCGTCTCTCTCTCCTCCCCCGTCTCTCTCCCCCCCGTCTCTTTCCCCCCCCGTCTCTCTCTCCCCCGTCTCTCTCTCCCCCGTCTCTCTCTCCCCCCGTCTCTCTCTCCCCCCCGTCTCTCTCTCCCACCCCCCCGTCTCTCTCTCCCCCCGTCCCTCTCTCCCCCGTCTCTCCCATCCCCCCCGTCTCTCTCTTCTCCCCCGTCCCGTCTCTCTCTCCCCCCCCGTCCCATCTCTCTCTCCCTCCCCCCCCGTCTCCCTCTCCCCGTCCCGTCTCTCTCTACCCCCCGTCCCGTCTCTCTCTCCCCCCCGTCTCTCTCCCCCCCATCTCTCTCTCTCTCCCCCCCTTCTCTCTCTCCCCCCCGTCTCTCTCTCCCCCCCGTCTCTCTCCCCCCCATCTCTCTCTCTCTCCCCCCCTTCTCTCTCTCCCCCCCGTCTCTCTCTCCCCCCCGTCTCTCTCCCCACCCGTCTCTCTCCCCCCGTCTCTCTCTCCCCCCGTCTCTCTCTCCCCCCCCCCATCTCTCTCCCCCCCCGTCTCTCTCCCCCCGTCTCTCTCTCCCCCCCCTCCATCTCTCTCTCCCTCCCCCCCCCCGTCTCTCTCTCCCCGTCCCGTCTCTCTCTACCCCCCGTCCCGTCTCTCTCTCCCCCCCCGTCTCTCTCCCCCCCCATCTCTCTCTATCTCCCCCCCGTCTCTCTCCCCACCCGTCTCTCTCCCCCCCGTCTCTCTCTCCCCCCCGTCTCTCTCTCCCCCCCGTCTCTCTCTCCCCCCGTCTCTCTCCCCCCGTCTCTCTCTCCCACCCGTCTCTCTCCCCCCCGTCTCTCTCCCCCCCGTCTCTCTCTCCCCCCGTCTCTCTCCCCCTTCTCTCTCCCCCCCGTCTCTCTCTCCCCCCCCGTCTCTCTCTCCCCCCCCCGTCTCTCTCTCCCCCCCCCCCGTCTCTCTCTCCCCCCCCCCGTCTCTCTCTCCCCCCCGTCTCTCTCCCCCCCCCCGTCTCTCTCCCCCCCCCGTCTCTCTCTCCCCCCCGTCTCTCTCTCCCCCCCGTCTCTCTCTCCCCCCGTCTCTCTCCCCCCGTCTTTCTCTCCCCCCCCCGCGTCTCTCTCTCCCCCCGTCTCCCTCCCCCCGTCTCTCTCTCCCCCCCGTCTCTCTCTCCCCCCCCCGTCTCTCTCTCCCCCCCGTCTCTCTCTCCCCCGTCTCTCTCTCCCCCCCCGTCTCTCTCTCCCCCCGTCTCTCTCCCCCCCCCGTCTCTCTCCCCCCCCCGTCTCTCTCCCCCCCCCCGTCTCTCTCCTCCCCCCCCCCCGTCTCTCTCCCCCCCCCCCGTCTCTCTCTCTCCCCCCCCCGTCTCTCTTCCCCCCCGTCTCTCTCTCCCCCCCGTCTCTCTCCCCCGTTATCGCACATCTCACTGCCTCTCTCTCGCCCCCCCCCCGTCTCCCCTCCCCCCCCCCCCGTCTCTCTCCCCCCCCCGTCTCTCTCCCCCGTTATCGCACATCTCACTGCCTCTCTCTCGCCCCCCCCCGTCTCTCTCTTCCCCCCGTCTCTCTCTCCCCCCCCCCGTCTCTCTCCCCCGTTATCGCACATCTCACTGCCTCTCTCTCCCCCCCCCCCCCCGTCTCTCTCCCCCCCCGCCCGTCTCTCTCTCCCGTTATGGCACATCTCACTGCCTCTCTCTCGCCCCCTAGGGAAACAGATTGTTCATTACACGTCTCAGCCCCTCTTCCTGATGGATTCCAGCAGCTCCGACTCCCCCATCCTCTTGGAGCTTGAGGGGGACGGGGCGTACCTCCCAGATGAAGGGGAAGACTTTTCTGAGGACCCCTCCCTGTCCCTTCTCTCCTGGGACCCACAGAACAAGCCCACAGACCCCAGCATCTCCTAGGGGGACGAAGATAATGGACAGTCCCGGGGGTCTCCGCGCTCCCCTCTTCCTGCGTTGGTATCGCCTGGTTTGCAGTGGTGATGGTCGTCATGGTTACCGGTGCCCTTATTGGACTGTGTGGCTCCAGCCTGGCCCCAAAACTCTCTCCCACCCTACCAGAGAAAATGGTAGACTTTGATTGGTCAATGGTACAGGTGTAACGCCCCAACATGGAGCGCAGGGCGGGATAATAACGCGGGCGCTGCGGTGACACGCAGGGCGGTATAAGACGGGCGCTGCGGTGACACGCAGGGCGGTATAAGACGGGGGCTGCGGTGACACGCAGGGCAGTATGACGGGGGCTGCGGTGACACGCAGGGCGGTAGAAGACGGGCGCTGCGGTGACACGCAGGGCGGTATAAGACGGGCGCTGCGGTGACACGCAGGGCGGTATAAGACGGGCGCTGCGGTGACACGCAGGGCGGTATAAGACGGGCGCTGCGGTGACACGCAGGGCGGTATAAGACGGGCCCTGCGATGGCACGCAGGGCGGTATATGACGGGCGCTGCAGTGACGCGCAGGGCGGTATAACGCCGCAGGCCCTGCGATGACACGCAAGGCGGTATAATAAGACAGGCGCTGCAGTGACGCGCAGGGCGGTATAAGACGGCGCTGTGATGACACGCAGAGTAGTATAGTAGCAGGCTGCCTGCACGGGTGTATTTCCTGTTATATTTTCCCCGGTGCGAACCCGTCCCGCTTAGGGGAGACCCAGGAATGAAACTAGGTGGCGGCCATTTTGTTCTTTTCCCAGGAATGTAAGCCGTGCAGGCAGCTGGCTGTCATGTTCTAGTGTTAAAGAGAGGGAGGGTAGTATAATACAAATCAGTATATACGGCATTAAAAAAACCCTATTGAAAGTGACGTAAACTAATACGTTTCCAAACCCGAGGGTGTGTAGTGTTTCACAGGCTGGGGTCACCCCCCCCCTCGTACGTGATTAAAAGGGATTCCTTGACATTAATAGGCTAAACAGCACCGCTTGTGGTGGGATAAGTGAGCGGGTCACACTCGGCATGCCTAGTGATGGGAATAGTGTTACACGCGGGATTACTCCATTATAGGGCCCGCAGTCGCGCCCTCATACAGAACGCACGGGACCCCTGATTGCTAGTGACCGCTCTCGCACGGTCAGCGGACGTTTGGTATATGGGCGTTTAGATAATCCGGTTATTGTCACACACCGGGTGCCTGATTACTGTGGCTTCTTGTGAATGTGATCAGATGACCGTCCTGTTTTATGTGATATGATGGTTTCTTTGCGCATATTATAACGGAGTCCTCGCTCTGACACCCCCACCCCCCTCTTACAGGAGGCACCCACCCCTCACGCCGTTACTAACAGTACCGGACGAGCCAGGGTTGTACTGGGCCGGTATTACCTCTGCTTCGTTCTGTGCTGTGTGTGTTGGCCGTACAGCTTTGTTCACCCTGGAACGCACGATCGCAGGGGGGTCCTGATGTTCGGGGGTCCGGGACACTGCCGCAGATTCATCCTTCATCGCATTGTAGGGAAAAATTGCAAAGAAAGGGCACAAAAAATGTGTTGCAGAAACAGAATGGATGCGGGGTTAATAGTAACAGCACCGAGGCGAGACCCGGCAGGTTCTGGGTATCGGGCAGAGGCCGGAGGGGTTTGGTTGGTCCGTGGCAGTACAGCCTCTGCTAGATAAAACCGTGCTTCTGTATGTGTGCCGCTGTCACATTGCGCTCTGAATTAGCAACGTGCGCCCGTATGAAACCAGGCGCCCACCTTGTACCAGGGATTCGATGGGACTGTCCCGGTTCTAAGCACCGGTGGCATGAAGGTTCCAGAGCCGTGAGGGGCAGAGCTTCGAGTTCGCACCCAAAGGGGAAGCTTCCCCCAACGCGCTCCGCCTCGGCTGCCGAGCGCCGTTCCTCTGTGTGAGACGTACCCCCCTTCTGAACGAAGGCGCCTTTCCTGTAAGCGCTATAACATGGGGAGGACGAATCCGTGTAACACGCGGAACATTCTGGATTGTTATCTACGCACTTGAGGATAGATCACCTCTGTGCTCCGCAGGGTCGCAGGTTAAAGGTCAGGATCAGTGTTCCCTGTGTCATGACCAACGGGAATGGTTTTTGCGCGGCCGTCCCCAATGAGCAGCAGGTAACGCGCGTAGCTAGTGCGCAGTGTAGTAACCCGTCACGAGTGGCGCCAGTAAACCCGTATCATTTCCCCCCGCCATGCCTCCATTACTACTCCGTGTTATGTGCTTTTAACCCTTCAGTGCCCGAGCGCAGTGGGAGAGGAGTGTGCAGCGCTGTGCTGCGCGTTTCACCGGGAATTCACGTTATTCGCCGAGACCGTACCGCCAGGAATACACGTCCACCGTTACCAGGACCGCCATGTTTAATGTGGGAGTTAGCGGCGAGCCCGTGCTGACGATCGCTGTGCGTTGCTGGACCCTACAGCACAGAAGGGGTTAACTGTAGCCCAGCGTGGGGACACTCCTTTTTAACCCTTTCATTTAGGGAGGCCAGTAACGCATTGCAAAGAAATAGGAGATGCAGGGAAGGGTTAACCCTGGGGCGGCCAATGCCTGTCCTCCAGGGCCTACAGGTCAGATTTCAGGATATCCCTGCTTCAGCATAGGTGCAGTTGATTGAACCACCTGTTCCTGAAAACCTGACCTGTTGGTGGCCCTTGAGGACTGGAGTTGGCTGCCCGGGGTTTAACCCATACATACCCAGGTAGTTTTGCTTGTATATTTGCCTTTGGACTTGTTTATAGTGTCTTGTATTTTGGATTTTTACACTGAAGCGTTTGTTTTTCTGTATACTCTTCTCATCCTCTCTCTTCCCCTCTCTCTCTATTCTGTAGCTCTCCCCCCTCTCTATAATAAATATATACAGAGTTGTGTATACAGCGAGTCTCCTTCACGTGCCGTGTTTCATTCGCAGCTGGTCGCTGCGCCGCGATCGGTGGCAATAATGCAGGCGTCCGAACACGGACAAATCTCCGACAATAACACGACCGAGCTGTAAAATTACCCACATTTCTGAGAACCAATTCTTAAGCATTTCAATGAAACCGGTTTTAAGGTTGAAATGAGCCGGTCTCCGGATTCCCCCGACCCTCCGTGCAGCGACTCCCGCCCGTGTGCGCAACATCCGCAGAGAGCGGTCTGATTCAGATCCGCGAGGCTGACGCCGTCTCGGGTTTTGCGTTACTATCGCTGCAGGGAATGTGCTGGGTGGGGGCGGATATTAACCGGTTATTCCAGGAGCCGTGGGATAGATGTAAACAAGATACCGATACCGTGGGTCGGAAATGTGTGGCGTGTGTGTCCTAGGTCCGGTGACTCGGGAAATGTGTGGCGTGTGTGTCCTAGGTCCGGTGACTCGGGAAATGTGTGGCGTGTGTGTTCTAGGTCCGGTGACTTGGGAAATGTGTGGCGTGTGTGTCCTAGGTCCGGTGACTCGGGAAATGTGTGGCGTGTGTGTCCTAGGTCCGGTGACTCGGGAAATGTGTGGCGTGTGTGTCCTAGGTCCGGTGACTCGGGAAATGTGTGGCGTGTGTGTCCTAGGTCCGGTGACTTGGGAGATGTGTGGCGTGTGTGTCCTAGGTCCGGTGACTTGGGAAATTTGTGGCGTGTGTCCTAGGTCCGGTGACTTGGGAAATGTGCGGCTTGTGTGTCCTAGGTCCGGTGACTTGGGAAATGTGTGGCGTGTGTGTCCTAGGTCCGGTGACTCGGGGAATGTGTGGCGTGTGTCCTAGGTCCGGTGACTTGGGAAATGTGTGGCGTGTGTGTCCTAGGTCCGGTGAATTGGGAAATGTGTGGCGTGTGTGTCCTAGGTCCGGTGACTCGGGGAATGTGTGGCGTGTGTGTCCTAGGTCCGGTGACTCGGGAAATGTGTGGCGTGTGTTTCCTAGGTCCGGTGACTCGGGAAATGTGTGGCGTGTGTGTCCTAGGTCCGGTGACTTGGGAAATGTGTGGCGTGTGTGTCCTAGGTCCGGTGACTTGGGAAATGTGTGGCGTGTGTGTCCTAGGTCCGGTGACTTGGGAAATGTGTGGCGTGTGTGTGTCCTAGGTCCGGTGACTTGGGAAATGTGTGGCGTGTGTCCAAGGTCCGGTGACTTGGGAAATGTGTGGTGTGTGTGTCCTAGGTCCGGTGACTCAGGAAATGTGTGGCGTGTGTGTCCTAGGTCCGGTGACTTGGGAAATGTGTGGCGTGTGTGTCCTAGGTCCGGTGACTCGGGAAATGTGTGGCGTGTGTGTCCTAGGTCCGGTGACTGTGTCCTAGGTCCGGTGACTCGGGAAATGTGTGGCGTGTGTGTCCTAGGTCCGGTGACTTGGGAAATGTGTGGCGTGTGTGTCCTAGGTCCGGTGACTCGGGAAATGTGTGGCATGTGTGTCCTAGGTCCGGTGACTTGGGAAATGTGTGGCGTGTGTGTCCTAGGTCCGGTGACTCGGGAAATGTGTGGCGTGTGTGTCCTACAGTAGGTCCGGTGACTCGGGAAATGTGTGGCGTGTGTGTCCTAGGTCCGGTGACTCGGGAAATGTGTGGCGTGTGTGTCCTAGGTCCGGTGACTCGGGAAATGTGTGGCGTGTGTGTCCTAGGTCCGGTGACATGTGTCCTAGGTCCGGTGACTTGGGAAATGTGTGGCGTGTGTGTCGTAGGTCCGGTGACTTGGGAAATGTGTGGCGTGTGTGTCCTAGGTCCGGTGACTTGGGAAATGTGTGGCGTGTGTGTGTCCTAGGTCCGGTGACTCGGGAAATGTGTGGCGTGTGTCCTAGGTCCGGTGACTCGGGAAATGTGTGGCGTGTGTGTCCTAGGTCCGGTGACTTGGGAAATGTGTGGCGTGTGTATCCTAGGTCCGGTGACTTGGGAAATGTGTGGCGTGTGTGTCCTAGGTCCGGTGACTTGGGAAATGTGTGGCGTGTGTGTCCTAGGTCCGGTGACTTGGGAAATGTGTGGCGTGTGTGTCCTAGGTCCGGTGACTTGGGAGATGTGTGGCGTGTGTGTCCTAGGTCCGGTGACTTGGGAGATGTGTGGCGTGTGTGTCCTAGGTCCGGTGACTTGGGAAATGTGTGGCGTGTGTGTCCTAGGTCCGGTGACTTGGGAAATGTGTGGCGTGTGTGTCCTAGGTCCGGTGACTCGGGAAATGTGTGGCGTGTGTGTCCTAGGTCCGGTGACTCGGGAAATGTGTGGCGTGTGTCCTAGGTCCGGTGACTTGGGAAATGTGTGGCGTGTGTGTCCTAGGTCCGGTGACTCGGGAAATGTGTGGCGTGTGTGTCCTAGGTCCGGTGACTGTGTCCTAGGTCCGGTGACTTGTGTGTCCTAGGTCCGGTGACTGTGTCCTAGGTCCGGTGACTTGCAGCTCTAGATTGGATGAGCCAAAGCTCGAGTTGTGGCATGTGACCTCGAACATGCCCAAAGGTCGAGAGGGGTCAGTCGAAGCATCTCCTATGGGGATGTTTGAACTGGGGCGCTCCCTAAATTGTGCGGCTAAAAAATGCTACAACGCCTTTACTATATTAAGAATAATAAAAGATATGAATAAGAGGTTGTGTTCGTGGTGTAAAAGAGTATATAAAATATAAACTGGCCCTTTTGATGATTTTGTGGTTGCTGCTTGACCTTGAAGAAGGGAACCCCGTGTCCTTCTTAACGTGGCAGTGGTAGTGTGAAGATGGTCAGCGCAAACCTCATGGACCTCACGATATTGATGAAACCGGATGGAGTTGAATAAAAAGGGAATAAAAAGGGAATAAAAACACAGTATTAGTGCATAACATCCATATGTGTGGGGGATGAGGGGGGGGGGAGGTGTGAATGGAGGATACGCTGGAAGGGACACTCAGCCACATGATGGCACCATTGTCAAAATCACCAGTATAAACTGCATTGCTCTAACATATTTCTGTGAAAAGGTTATTTTTAGGTCCTTTTGGATTTTTGTAAAAGGGATTTTTACTATTTCTAAACCTATCTGTTTATAGGTGTATAAATGTGTGGTGTTACATTGCCCACGGTGTTGAAGAATTCTCCCACTAACGTCAGCCACAATTAAGAAATAACAATGTTGATGTAGTTTCCAAACTCAGCCACATGATGGCACCATTGTATTACAAACGGAGGAATTTTCACTGACAGCAAAATGTTTCAGAGAAATGCAGCCCACGGAGGCACTTTGATTGGCTGTGTGAGCCATCAAAGGTCCACAATATTCAGGATTATAGATGACACTGACAACAAAATAATGTTCCATAACAATATAGTTTTATTTATTTATTTATATATTTATTTATTTTTTTAATCATTTTTTTAAATTAAAATGTGTCCTTAATGGACTGTTTTTAACTAGTTGAAGGTATAAGTACATTCCATTGTCCCTGTTCCTAAGGGTCACGATCGGCTGGACTTACAGAGACACCATAAGCGTCTATTTAAAGTGGACAACATGTAATGAATGCCAGGTGTTTTACCAATCAATTAAAAGGGGGCGCCTATATATGCAGCACACAATGAGCATCCGGCAGGAACCTGACGAAGCTTATTGCGAAACGCGTTGTTCCCTGCCGGAGCTCATTGAGAGAGGGACCCAGCCGACCGCAGGACATCCGGTGCAGATCCCCTCTTCCGGTTCCATTGCCGGACGCGCCAGTGAGAGCAACAACGGAGGAGGAGACCGTGTAGGATCGAACCGAGCGGCTGATGCTGGGCAGCAGAAGCTGTAATTAAGTGTGAGTGTGCTTTGTGTTTTGTCTATTTCACCTTGTTAGAAATTGTTTTATAACCTTTATGTTTTTACAACGTGTATGCTTGTCTATGCTCATGTCTTCACTGTTAACCAAATAAAGACCTGTTATATTGCTAACCCTGGTTTGCACACATTTTTTTGGTCTTCTGGGAAACGGGGAGAGGAGACACTCACACACCACACCTATTGGGGGATAATTTGGCTGAGACGACCACACACCATCCATACAGGACACCACCCTCTGAGGGCAAGAACTCACATTAGGCCGTGTGAGTTTTATGTGTATTGAGACTCCAGCATATGAGTCTGCATTAACCCACTACAGTCTGCGTTGAGGGAGAGTCACCACACAAGCCCATGTGAGTCACTGAATCCATATATTTATGTTTTCTTTGATTATATAGTGGAAATTCACCATCATCCCTTCCAGCGTATCCTCCATTCACACCTTCCCCCCCTCCCCCCTCATCCCCCACACATATGGATGTTATGCACTAATACTGTGTTTTTATTCCCTTTTTATTCCCTTTTTATTCAACTCCATCCGGTTTCATCAATATCGTGAGGTCCATGAGGTTTGCGAAGCATCTCCTATGCAGATTATTATCGTAAAGACAAAACAATGGAGGGGGGTCAACGCGATCCACTTGAAGAACTCTTTGTATGCATCCTTTGAGCGGGAACATTTAAATGACTAAAACAACTTCAACGCTGGATTCTGTATGATCCAAAGTGGCTGATTGGGCCATTTCCAGCGCCCCGCTCTCATGCACAGAGCACACTGGCAGCGTCCCGCTCTCATGCACGGAGCACACTGGCAGCGTCCCGCTCTCATGCACAGAGCACACTGGCAGCGTCCCGCTATCATGCACAGAGCACACTGGCAGCGCCCCGCTCTCATGCACAGAGCACACTGGCAGCGCCCCGCTCTCATGCACAGAGCACACTGGCAGCGTCCCGCTCTCATGCACGGAGCACACTGGCAGCGTCCCGCTCTCATGCACAGAGCACACTGGCAGCGTCCCGCTCTCATGCACAGAGCACACTGGCAGCGTCCCGCTCTCATGCACGGAGCACACTGGCAGCGCCCCGCTCTCATGCACAGAGCACACTGGCAGCGTCCCGCTCTCATGCACAGAGCACACTGGCAGCGTCCCGCTCTCATGCACAGAGCACACTGGCAGCGCCCCGCTCTCATGCACAGAGCACACTGGCAGCGCCCCGCTCTCATGCACAGAGCACACTGGCAGCGCCCCGCTCTCATGCACGGAGCACACTGGCAGCGTCCCGCTCTCATGCACAGAGCACACTGGCAGCGCCCCGCTCTCATGCACGGAGCACACTGGCAGCGTCCCGCTCTCATGCACGGAGCACACTGGCAGCGCCCCGCTCTCATGCACAGAGCACACTGGCAGCGTCCCGCTCTCATGCACGGAGCACACTGGCAGCGTCCCGCTCTCATGCACAGAGCACACTGGCAGCGTCCCGCTCTCATGCACAGAGCACACTGGCAGCGTCCCGCTCTCATGCACAGAGCACACTGGCAGCGTCCCGCTCTCATGCACGGAGCACACTGGCAGCGTCCCGCTCTCATGCACGGAGCACACTGGCAGCGTCCCGCTCTCATGCACGGAGCACACTGGCAGCGTCCCGCTCTCATGCACGGAGCACACTGGCAGCGTCCCGCTCTCATGCACAGAGCACACTGGCAGCGTCCCGCTCTCATGCACAGAGCACACTGGCAGCGTCCCGCTCTCATGCACGGAGCACACTGGCAGCGTCCCGCTCTCATGCACGGAGCACACTGGCAGCGTCCCGCTCTCATGCACAGAGCACACTGGCAGCGCCCCGCTCTCATGCACAGAGCACACTGGCAGCGTCCCGCTCTCATGCACAGAGCACACTGGCAGCGTCCCGCTCTCATGCACAGAGCACACTGGCAGCGTCCCGCTCTCATGCACAGAGCACACTGGCAGCGTCCCGCTCTCATGCACGGAGCACACTGGCAGCGCCCCGCTCTCATGCACAGAGCACACTGGCAGCGTCCCGCTCTCATGCACGGAGCACACTGGCAGCGTCCCGCTCTCATGCACGGAGCACACTGGCAGCGCCCCGCTCTCATGCACAGAGCACACTGGCAGCGTCCCGCTCTCATGCACAGAGCACACTGGCAGCGACCCGCTCTCATGCACAGAGCACACTGGCAGCGCCCCGCTCTCATGCACAGAGCACACTGGCAGCGTCCCGCTCTCATGCACAGAGCACACTGGCAGCGTCCCGCTCTCATGCACGGAGCACACTGGCAGCGCCCCGCTCTCATGCACAGAGCACACTGGCAGCGTCCCGCTCTCATGCACAGAGCACACTGGCAGCGTCCCGCTCTCATGCACAGAGCACACTGGCAGCCTCCCGCTCTCATGCACAGAGCACACTGGCAGCGTCCCGCTCTCATGCACGGAGCACACTGGCAGCGTCCCGCTCTCATGCACGGAGCACACTGGCAGCGTTCCGCTCTCATGCACAGAGCACACTGGCAGCGTCCCGCTCTCATGCACGGAGCACACTGGCAGCGTCCCGCTCTCATGCACGGAGCACACTGGCAGCGTCCCGCTCTCATGTACAGAGCACACTGGCAGCGTCCCGCTCTCATGCACGGAGCACACTGGCAGCGCCCCGCTCTCATGCACAGAGCACACTGGCAGCGTCCCGCTCTCATGCACGGAGCACACTGGCAGCGTCCCGCTCTCATGCACGGAGCACACTGGCAGCGTCCCGCTCTCATGCACGGAGCACACTGGCAGCGTCCCGCTCTCATGCACAGAGCACACTGGCAGCGCCCCGCTCTCATGCACAGAGCACACTGGCAGCGTCCCGCTCTCATGCACAGAGCACACTGGCAGCGTCCCGCTCTCATGCACAGAGCACACTGGCAGCGTCCCGCTCTCATGCACAGAGCACACTGGCAGCGTCCCGCTCTCATGCACGGAGCACACTGGCAGCGCCCCGCTCTCATGCACAGAGCACACTGGCAGCGTCCCGCTCTCATGCACGGAGCACACTGGCAGCGTCCCGCTCTCATGCACGGAGCACACTGGCAGCGCCCCGCTCTCATGCACAGAGCACACTGGCAGCGTCCCGCTCTCATGCACAGAGCACACTGGCAGCGACCCGCTCTCATGCACAGAGCACACTGGCAGCGCCCCGCTCTCATGCACAGAGCACACTGGCAGCGTCCCGCTCTCATGCACAGAGCACACTGGCAGCGTCCCGCTCTCATGCACGGAGCACACTGGCAGCGCCCCGCTCTCATGCACAGAGCACACTGGCAGCGTCCCGCTCTCATGCACAGAGCACACTGGCAGCGTCCCGCTCTCATGCACAGAGCACACTGGCAGCCTCCCGCTCTCATGCACAGAGCACACTGGCAGCGTCCCGCTCTCATGCACAGAGCACACTGGCAGCGTCCCGCTCTCATGCACAGAGCACACTGGCAGCGTCCCGCTCTCATGCACGGAGCACACTGGCAGCGTCCCGCTCTCATGCACAGAGCACACTGGCAGCGTCCCGCTCTCATGCACAGAGCACACTGGCAGCGCCCCGCTCTCATGCACAGAGCACACTGGCAGCTCCCCGCTCTCATGCACGGAGCACACTGGCAGCGTCCCGCTCTCATGCACAGAGCACACTGGCAGCGTCCCGCTCTCATGCACGCAGCACACTGGCAGCGCCCCGCTCTCATGCACAGAGCACACTGGCAGCGTCCCGCTCTCATGCACAGAGCACACTGGCAGCGTCCCGCTCTCATGCACAGAGCACACTGGCAGCGTCCCGCTCTCATGCACAGAGCACACTGGCAGCGTCCCGCTCTCATGCACGGAGCACACTGGCAGCGTCCCGCTCTCATGCACGGAGCACACTGGCAGCGTCCCGCTCTCATGCACAGAGCACACTGGCAGCGTCCCGCTCTCATGCACGGAGCACACTGGCAGCGTCCCGCTCTCATGCACGGAGCACACTGGCAGCGTCCCGCTCTCATGCACGGAGCACACTGGCAGCGTCCCGCTCTCATGCACAGAGCACACTGGCAGCGTCCCGCTCTCATGCACGGAGCACACTGGCAGCGTCCCGCGCTCATGCACGGAGCACACTGGCAGCGTCCCGCTCTCATGCACAGAGCACACTGGCAGCGTCCCGCTCTCATGCACGGAGCACACTGGCAGCGTCCCGCTCTCATGCACAGAGCACACTGGCAGCGTCAAGCTCTCATGCACAGAGCACACTGGCAGCGTCCCGCTCTCATGCACAGAGCACACTGGCAGCGTCCCGCTCTCATGTACAGAGCACACTGGCAGCGTCCCGCTCTCATGCACGGAGCACACTGGCAGCGTCCCGCTCTCATGCACAGAGCACACTGGCAGCGTCCCGCTCTCATGCACGGAGCACACTGGCAGCGTCCCGCTCTCATGCACAGAGCACACTGGCAGCGTCCCGCTCTCATGCACAGAGCACACTGGCAGTGCCCCGCTCTCATGCACGGAGCACACTGGCAGCGTCCCGCTCTCATGTACAGAGCACACTGGCAGCGTCCCGCTCTCATGTACAGAGCACACTGGCAGCGTCCCGCTCTCATGCACAGAGCACACTGGCAGCGTCCCGCTCTCATGCACGGAGCACACTGGCAGCGTCCCGCTCTCATGCACAGAGCACACTGGCAGCGCCCCGCTCTCATGCACGGAGCACACTGGCAGCGCCCCGCTCTCATGCACAGAGCACACTGGCAGCGTCCCGCTCTCATGCACGGAGCACACTGGCAGCGTCCCGCTCTCATGCACGGAGCACACTGGCAGCGTCCCGCTCTCATGCACAGAGCACACTGGCAGCGTCCCGCTCTCATGCACAGAGCACACTGGCAGCGTCCCGCTCTCATGCACAGAGCACACTGGCAGCGTCCCGCTCTCATGCACAGAGCACACTGGCAGCGCCCCGCTCTCATGCACGGAGCACACTGGCAGCGCCCCGCTCTCATGTACAGAGCACACTGGCAGCGTCCCGCTCTCGAGCAGATTCTCTATACAAGAGCCCGCGGTGCCATGAGTACCAATCTGAACACTGTGCGAGGCCGACTCAGACGGCAGGGTGTCTCCTGCCCTCCAAGGTGGGGTCAGACCTCCACCGCATCCCTAAAGTGTCCCCCTAATTCTGGCCACCTCTCCTTAGGCTGCGCTTATAGGACATCGACGCAACGTCGCGGCAAAACAAATGCATTGCCGCCGTCGCGTGCGCTTATAGTAAGCGCGACGGAGCGACGGATTGGTCGCGATCGCTGGAAGTCGGCTCTATTTGATTTTCCAGCGACCGTCGCGTCGCCGGCACTATAAGCGCAGCCTTAGTCTCTAAGCCGGGGGGAAGGGAACGGGGGACGGTGAGTCAGCGCACGCTCACGGCCCAGTCTGGCTGACCTGCCTGGTCTCCTTAGAGACCCCTGTGACTGTTGCTCCCAAATGCGGGGGGACGGTGGATCCTTCAGGTGCAACCCCTGATCACTGACTCCTGGTAATCGCTGCAACAGGAGCCAGCGCCGCTGTGGTTTGGCGCTTAGAGTCTGACGTCCTGATTGGCTGCTAGGTTTCTTATAGGTTTTGGAGTCCCATTCACAAAACACTACAGCCAATCAGGGCATGGGGATTTCTCTGCCAGCCTATCACCGATTTGTCGGTGTTCTGAAGCCGGGCCGGCTCCGATTTCCATTCTGCTAAGGGGCCTGCGCCAACCTGGCACCTCTGCCTCTTGGCATATTGAGTCCCCCGCTTGGCCAGGCTCCGCAGAGTCTGGGGATGGGGAAATGGTTGCCGGAGAGCGCTTTGTTATACCAGGACGCGTACTTCAGTGTAACTCCAGTACCCCGCCTGTCCTAACACCGCGGCATCCCTGACGCTTTCAAGCTCGAGACCTGAGCAGACGCCGTGGCACCAATCCTGGTGGCCAGCTGGTCTCTCGGAACCCGGGACTTGGAAATCCCATAGTTCGTATACAGGTTACACGCATATATACCTATGTACAAGCATATATACCTATATATACCTATATATACACCTATATACAAGCATATATACCTATATATACCTATTACAAGCATATATACCTATATACAAGCATATATACCTATTACAAGCATACCTATTAAATGTAATCCTTTAATAAAATATACCGTTTCTTGTGCTGACATGTCTAAGTCCCCTTTCTGATGTCAGGGATAGAATAAGAAGATATCCGCTCTGCTCTTACCAGCCGTATCCCGGCCACAGAGACCTGACGTCACATTTGGCGCACAAATGAGACCCTGACACACAGCTGTAGTAACAATAGAGAACAAACCCCAGAAGCCGATGCTCCACATAGTGAAGAAAAGTATTACCGTCCCGCAGTAGGTATATCAGTAATGCCACGGAATGCCACGGAGTGCCACGGAATGCCACGGTCGGGTCCATGTGTCCGTGAGCATATAAAGGAGACTGTGAATGTGTAAACAGGACTTCCCATCGGGACAGGGGTTACAAAGGGGTAAGGAGATATAATGATGGCGTGTTCCCCACGTGGAACCGGCTCTCCGGCAAACCGTCACTAAACTCCGCCACTACCCTCACACAACCCGGCGTCCTAAACACAAACAAGCAACCCCGTAGGGAGTCGGTACTCACAGGCATGACTCGTCGAATCCGACTCCGGAAATCTGCAATCAGGACCCGATCCGGCGTGCAGGGGAGCGCGATCCGGCGTGCAGGGGAGCGCGATCCGGCGTGCAGGGGAGCGCGATCCGGCGTGCAGGGGAGCGCGATCCGGCGTGCAGGGGAGCGCGATCCGGCGTGCAGGGGAGCGCGATCCGGCGTGCAGGGGAGCGCGATCCGGCGTGCAGGGGAGCGCGATCCGGCGTGCAGGGGAGCGCGATCCGGCGTGCAGGGGAGCGCGATCCGGCGTGCAGGGGAGCGCGATCCGGCGTGCAGTGGAGCGCGATCCGGTGTGCAGTGGAGCGCGATCCGGCGTGCAGGGGAGCGCGATCCGGCGTGCAGTGGAGCGCGATCCGGCGTGCAGGGGAGCGCGATCCGGCGTGCAGTGGAGCGCGGGTCCGGTGTGCAGGGGAGCGCGATCCGGTGTGCAGTGGAGCGCGATCCGGTGTGCAGTGGAGCGCGGGTCCGGTGTGCAGTGGAGCGCGGGTCCGGTGTGCAGTGGAGCGCGGGTCCGGTGTGCAGTGGAGCGCGGGTCCGGTGTGCAGTGGAGCGCGATCCGGTGTGCAGTGGAGCGCGATCCGGCGTGCAGGGGAGCGCGATCCGGCGTGCAGGGGAGCGCGATCCGGTGTGCAGTGGAGCGCGGGTCCGGTGTGCAGGGGAGCGCGATCCGGTGTGCAGTGGAGCGCGATCCGGTGTGCAGTGGAGCGCGGGTCCGGCGTGCAGTGGAGCGCGGGTCCGGTGTGCAGTGGAGCGCGGGTCCGGCGTGCAGGGGAGCGCGATCCGGTGTGCAGTGGAGCGCGATCCGGTGTGCAGTGGAGCGCGATCCGGTGTGCAGTGGAGCGCGATCCGGTGTGCAGTGGAGCGCGATCCGGTGTGCAGTGGAGCGCGATCCGGTGTGCAGTGGAGCGCGATCCGGTGTGCAGTGGAGCGCGGGTCCGGTGTGCAGGGGAGCGCGATCCGGTGTGCAGTGGAGCACGATCCGGTGTGCAGTGGAGCGCGATCCGGTGTGCAGTGGAGCGCGGGTCCGGTGTGCAGGGGAGCGCGATCCGGCGTGCAGTGGAGCGCGATCCGGCGTGCAGTGGAGCTCGCTCTTGTGTGCAGTGGAGCGCGGGTCCGGTGTGCAGGGGAGCGCGATCCGGTGTGCAGTGGAGCGCGATCCGGTGTGCAGTGGAGCGCGATCCGGTGTGCAGTGGAGCGCGGGTCCGGTGTGCAGGGGAGCGCGATCCGGCGTGCAGTGGAGCGCGATCCGGCGTGCAGTGGAGCTCGCTCTGGTGTGCAGTGGAGCGCGGGTCCGGTGTGCAGGGGAGCGCGATCCGGTGTGCAGTGGAGCGCGATCCGGTGTGCAGTGGAGCGCGATCCGGTGTGCAGTGGAGCGTGATCCGGTGTGCAGTGGAGCTCGCTCTGGTGTGCAGTGGAGCTCGCTCTGGTGTGCAGTGGAGCGCGATCCGGTGTGCAGTGGAGCGCGGGTCCGGTGTGCAGTGGAGCGCGATCCGGCGTGCAGGGGAGCGCGGGTCCGGTGTGCAGTGGAGCGCGGGTCCGGTGTGCAGGGGAGTGCGGGTCCGGTGTGCAGTGGAGCGCGGGTCCGGTGTGCAGTGGAGCGCGGGTCCGGCGTGCAGTGGAGCGCGGGTCCGGCGTGCAGTGGAGCGCGGGTCCGGCGTGCAGTGGAGCGCGGGTCCAGCGTGCAGTGGAGCGCGGGTCCGGCGTGCAGTGGAGCGCGGGTCCGGCGTGCAGTGGAGCGCGATCCGGCGTGCAGTGGAGCGCGATCCGGTGTGCAGTGGAGCGCGATCCGGTGTGCAGTGGAGCGCGATCCGGTGTGCAGTGGAGCGCGATCCGGTGTGCAGTGGAGCGCGATCCGGTGTGCAGTGGAGCGTGATCCGGTGTGCAGGGGAGCACGGGTCCGGTGTGCAGGGGAGCACGGGTCCGGTGTGCAGGGGAGCGCGGGTCCGGTGTGCAGTGGAGCGCGGGTCCGGTGTGCAGTGGAGCGCGGGTCCGGTGTGCAGTGGAGCGCGGGTCCGGTGTGCAGGGCAGCGCGGGTCCGGTGTGCAGTGGAGCGCGATCCATCCCGAAATCCAAAGGAAAACGTAGCGTACAGTAGCGGCTCACAGCTCACCGTAGGGGTATAATCAGAGGATCGCCAACACAATTAGTAAAAAGGTTGGTTTATTAGTGCACACAAAAACGCACAGCATTACTCATTGTACATTTTCAGGATTGGAGTATCTGTACTCCCTGACATTGCAAGTGCATTCAATGATTACTTTGTGGGGTGTGCCACTAACTTATTAGCGAAACGCAGCACAAACCCCAAACCTGAATCTCATCCTGGGAGTACCCCTATAGTCCCACCCCCTCCCAACACTGCCCACAATTTTCAATTTAGCCCAGTATCTGAAGAGGAGATTACACAAGCGCTCCTCAAACTAAAACTAAGCAGCCAATGTGGACCTGACTTACTACAATCTAGGTTCCTACGACTTGGTGCCCCAGCCATTGCCAAACCAATTGCGTCCATAGTCAACTTTATCCTGTCTGCAGGCCATATCCCTAAGACCTGGAAAACTGCCAGAGTTGTCCCAATCTTCAAAAGTGGGGACAAAAACACTGTCTCAAACTACAGGCCAATCTCACTTCTCCCAATTCTATCCAAAGTTATGGAAAAATGTGTCCACTCCCAATTAAGCGATTTCTACACCAAGACAAATTTCCCTAGCCAATTCCAATCTGGCTTTCCCCCCAAACACTCCACCGTAACTACCCGGCTAAAACTTTGCAATGAAATCCAGTGTGGAATGGAACGGGGACAACTCACTGGTGCAGTATTCCTAGATTTTGCAAAGGCTTTTGACACAGTTGATCATGTTATCCTGCTCAACAAACTCCAGAGCTCTGGAATAGGGAAGCATGCTTTAAACTGGTTTCAGTCCTACCTATCAGGAAGATCCCAACATGTGTCCATCTCAGGCTCTAACTCCAACCCCCTGGATACCACATGTGATGTCCCGCAAGGCTCTGTTCTGGGGCCCCTACTCTTCTCAGTGTTCATTAATGATCTTCCAACAGCTTGTAAGGAAGCCTCAATACACATGTATGCAGATGACACAATCCTATATGCACACAGCCATAGCCTCTCTGACCTTCAACACATACTTCAGTCTGACTTTTTGAGACTCGAAAACTGGATTTCCCAAAACAAACTGTTTTTAAACACTGACAAGACTGTAACAATGGTATTTGGGACCAAGACTAAATTTGTAAAGCTTCCAGTGACTGAGCTACTGATTAGAACCAATGCTAACACCACCCTAACACCTGTCACTAGTTTTAAATACGCGGGATGCACATTGATACCCTGACAACCAAGACCTATGCCAAACTTATTGACTATGGAGACATAGTATATGGCTCGGCACCTCAAACCCACCTTAGCAAACTTGACACCCTCTACAATTCAATTTGTCGTTTTGTTCTCCAATGCAACTACAACACACATCACTGCGAAATGCTCAAAGAACTAGATTGGTCATCACTAGAGTCTAGGCGCAAAGTTCACCTTTCCTGTCTCACCCTCAAATACTTTCTGGGCAAGCTACCCAGCTACCTGAACAAGCTCCTCACCCCTACCACATGCAGCACTTATCACCTGAGATCAGACTCCAAAAGACTATTCATGGTCCCAAAGCTCAACAAAGTATCCGGACGTTCCTCCTTCTCCTTCCGTGCACCCCAAAACTGGAACAACCTACCAGAGACCCTCACATCCACCACCAGTTTAACATTCTTTCAAATCTAAGGCTGTCTCACACTTTAATCTGGTCTGTAACTGTTTCATACGCCCATAATATATATTTTCTTTAACTGTGCACGCAATGTCTTGTATATAATGTATACCCTGCTCATTATGTAACTGTATTTGTAACCATGTATTATTTGTTTTACTCTGTGCCCAGGACATACTTGAAAACGAGAGGTAACTCTCACTGTATTACTTCCTGGTAAAATATTTTTTTAAATAAAAAAAATAATACAGAGGGTGACAGACTTCATAAACCTAATATGAGGGAGATGTATTGGATATATACCATGAACACTTTATATCCTACAGACAGGTATCAACATTCAATGGGAACTTAACGATTTTTTGATGTAGGTGTTCATGGTATATATGTATATGTGTGTGTGTGTGTGTTTCCCTTATATAATACTTTAGTTATATTTATTTTGTTCAATAATGCACTTTTGAGGTGTAGGTTCACTTGTTTTAGGTTTATTCTTATTGTATTTACATTATTTATATTCAGTTTTTAATTTATTGTATGTAATAATTATTAATACGTATTTATATATATTTTTATGAGATTATTATCATAACTATATTTACTTTTGATAAGTCTTTTGAGAATGCTCATTTATTCATCCATTCGTTATAGTTATTAGTTTAAATGTAATATATATATATATATATATATATATATATATATATATATATATATATATATATATATATATATATTATAATGTCTTCTCTTGGTGCTCCTGTCCTCTGTCCTTATAGTTTCCTGCTTCCTGTTCCTCCCTTGTCTTTGTTTTGTGTCCAGACTCCCTCTGCCCTGATCTGTTTATGTTCCTGTTTTGAGTCCTGTTCATATTAAAGGCCCTTGTTCTTGAACTAGATTGCCCCAGTCTGTTTCCTGCTCCCGAGTCCCAGTCCTATTCCTGCTCACTAGTCTCAGTTCCTGCTCACTAGTCTCTGTTCCTGCTCCCCTGCCCTGCTCCTGCCTTCCTGTTGCTGACCCTGCCTGTGACCATGACAATCCTGCTTGGTGCTTGCCACCGAACCCTGCCTGTGACCACGACGGTCCTGCTTGCTGCCTGCCCCCGAACCCTGCTTGTGACCTCAACAATCCTTGCGTGCTCCCCGCTGTTCTGGCCACCGAGGTCCTACCCGCTCCCGGAGTCTCCCCTTGACAGAAAACAAAGGCCAATTCTGGACATCGCTGGAATAGATCCATCACCTCCCTGCTTCAGCAGACCCCTAAAGCTTGCGTTGGGTTGAAGGTTCTTTTTTTTTTTTTGGTGTTTGGAAATCCCAGTTGGGATCCTGAATGTTTTTGTTGCCGCAAAGGGTTCTGCAGGGTTTTTTGTGCCACTTTGTCCCTGAGAAGAATTCCCTTTAAAAAAACAAAAACAGTCCTTCCCTGCAGTACCCGTTATCGCCACTTCCGACTCTGACTTTCTTTCCCTAGCCAAGCCTTGTCTCTTTCTCTGTTTACCCTGGTTGGACCACTGCTGTTTTACAGGGTTCCATTTACAAAAGATAAGAGTACTCCCATTGTGTTGTTGCTTATGCCGTGATTTCTCTGCAACCTGTGATTTTCCTATGCCTGATTCTAACGTTTCAGATGTAACTGCAAATTCTGTCTATGGTTTCCCTGCAATTTATGATATTTCTGTGAGTGATGCTAAGGTCTCAAATCTAAAGGTCAGCGCTCCTATCTTTTTGTCTGTCTGTTTATGTCTACTTCTGTTGTTCATTCCTATGTTTCTGCTTTAAAGACACATTTCCTCTTTACTGGTTTCTTGGGAAGTTTGGTTTCCCCATGTCTGAAGCTATGGCTCCCACTTTGTAAACAGTCTTGAGCAATAAATGTGAGCACAGTACCACTGATTCTTCAGAGTTTCTCACGGCAAAGAGAATGAGAAGAAGAAGAGTGGCTGTTCAATTATAGTGGAAATTGCAGAAGGAATTAAAGATTTAACCTCAGGAAAGCCTGCATTAGATGAAAACAGAGATATGCTGCAGCCTAAGGCAACTCACAGAATCATCCCAGGAATAGTGGAAAAGAAAAAGGATGCCTTTAACCAAGGTAAAGATGCCTTAACTCAAGCACTTCAATCTGCATGGAATGAGATTGATTGCCTCTATGGACGACTTGATAAAGAGCAAGAGGCTGCCAAGGCTGCACTACAAAAGTGTCCGTCCACAGCAATTGCTAAGTGTGTACTCCAGGAGAAAGAAAAGGGTCAGTTGGAGAGTGAAAGACACACAAATGCTTATCGCTCTCCAAACTATTCTAATTAAAATATTACCCTCTCATGGTGCATAGGGTAGAACTAGCATGAACACAAAAATCCAAATGCGGTGGGAACCCCCAGTTGGACAAGAAACCCAGAATTGCACTCTATGAGAATAAACACTTAATGGGACTAAACAATATATCCCAGGCTGATAGCCAAAAGTGCTATACAGGCATACCCCGCATTAACGTACGCAATGGGACCGGAGCATGTATGTAACACAGGCATACCCCGCATTAACGTACGCAATGGGACCGGAGCATGTATGTAAAGCGAAAATGGACTTAAAGTGAAGCACTACCTTTTTCCCACTTATCGATGCATGTACTGTACTGCAATCGTCATATACGTGCATAACTGATGTAAATAACGCATGTGTAACAGGCTCTATAGTCTCCCCGCTTGCGCACAGCTTCGGTACAGGTAGGGAGCTGGTATTGCTGTTCAGGACGTGCTGACAGGCGCATGCGTGAGCTGCCGTTTGCCTATTGGGCGATATGTCCTTACTCGCGAGTGTACTTAAAGTGAGTGTCCTTAAAGCGGGGTATGCCTGTACGACGCAAAACAAAAAAGTTTTATTGAAATATATGGGGGAACAATATCAGGGAGTGTGGGGTATGAACAAGGGTGTGTTTAAAAATAAGGTAAATGGTGACCAGGATAGAGAGTGTTCTCTCTCGCTCACCAGGTATGAATCTCATATAAGGGAAAATAAATGTCAAAGCATTTAGGAGTATGGCAGAGAAAGGGAAGATTCCCTAATTGGGTGCTCCAAACAGACACCTGGTAGGGTTATGCAACATTAATATTGCTATACCATAGTGTGGTTATTAGTCCTGTAAAGTATGAATAAACGAGCCTGGTTTCTTGTCCCCGTGAATCATATAGTCCATATCAGAATAAACAGCTTTTTAGACACTGAGTTCGCAGTAGATGCCAGTCACTGTAGGGAGAGAGGTCTGCTAACCTGTCCGGTGCTCCGTTCATGCACCCGGCGGTCCCTCCTTGGGTGGGCCTCACCTTCCCAGCGATTCTACGTGGCAGCGGGGCTGAAGGCAACGTGCAGTAGAAAAAAACTTTTATTGCGGCATGACAGCCAGATAAAAAAGACTTAGATATCCTCTGACGCGTTTCGTCTTACGACTTATCAAAGAGTGATATGTGGCAGCTAGGTCTGACCTTAAATAGCTTGAAAAACCTTACATTTGAGTAAAAAGTCCTTCTCTAATTGTAAAAATAGTCCCTACAGCTGATAGAGAGACGTCATTAAGCTCTCAACTAACACGAAACTCTTAACCCTTACACTGCTGTAGATAGAAGATGGAATCAAGGGTAATCATGCTGAAAATATATGTGATTGAAATTTGGACTAGGTAAATAGAAGAAATGTATTACAAGCAGATAAAGCCTTGCAACAATGATGTTACAAGCCAATAGATGACATAATGGCTAAGAAAGATGATACAGCTGCCACAAAAACTGACACATGGAGAACGCATATATTTAAAAAGATACAAAATGAAGATAAAATACACATAATAAACAAACTGCATGACTCAACTGAGGCATACTTAACAAACCTATGAAAAAACCTATAAAAAATGATGTAACATATGCATAAGGATGGATTTAGCACATACATTATATCTGATGGATATAAACACCTATGAAACAAAAATAGATCAAATATAATGAAACATATAAATATTACAATGATACTAGAAAAAGACAAAGAAAAAACCACCTAACAAGTGATCAGACACTAAATGAACTTAGTTACTAAAACATTCAAACTATCTATCATAAACATATAAACAATACAAATAAAAACATAGTGAACTAAATCCCAAATCTATTAAAAACAAGAACTACATAATAGGAATATGAACTATATTATATCATAATGCGGAAAATTTGTACATTACTATAAAAAAAAGAGGGGTAAGTATATGCAACCATAGAAATGGCTAATGCTATATTGCATATCATAAATGCTATAAGATATTATAATTTTATTTATATGCGTCAATAGCAAACTAGACAGAAAATTCTAAACTCACTGAGTAAGAAAAGCTTCATGTTGTTACGAATAGTCGCATAACATTATTAAGAATGATAACGATGATACAATGAGCATGATGGGAATAAAGTCACCTAACAGTATCCACTTAAACAGTAAATGTTAATATATACATTATTTGTTCATTTATTTATATATTTATATGGGTGGGGAACTCTACAAAAAATGGGCCAATTCCCAATCGATATTGATGCCTGATGGATGGAGACTTTCTGTACAGAAGATCCAGGACATTTCTTTCTGGTTTAAAAGTTTAAGTCTATCTCCACCTCTTTTTGTAATAGGAACGTGTTCAAGGCCTGTGAAGGAGAAACCTTCAACCCCTCCCATTGGGCACCTAGCAAAATGCCTAGGGACCGGATGTAGTGTGTCTTTTTTCTTTATTAGGCGCACATGTTCTTGTATTCTGCGCTTTAGAGGCCTTATTGTGCGCCCAATATAGGTCTTATTACACCCACATCTGATCATGTAGACTACGTGACTGGTGTTGCAATTGATGAATGTCTGTATGTTTTTTGTTATATTTGGTTTATGACATTCAATCTTTTTTAATGGTCTTGCATATTGGCAAATGTTGCAATGTCCACACCGAAAAAAGCCTTTTGGTATGTTACTTATGCCTCCGGCTTGTTGTGACGAGAACAGACTAGGGGACAAAAATGTCGCCAGTGATTTGGCCCTGCGGAAAACTAATTTGGGCCTATTATCTGTGATGGTTTTTAAACCCGCATCCAATTTAAGAGTATCCCAATGTTTCTCAATGATGGTTCGAATGTTTTTAGACTGGCTACTCTGTTGTGTAATAAAGAGTGGTACAGGTTTGGATTGTCCACCACTCCACTTGTTCTTCTTTCCCCCTTGTGTGGACAGAAGATCTTCCCTACTCATGTTCTTAACCAGGGTATATGTCTCTAAGAGATCTTTTTCTTTGTATCCCCTGTCTGTAAATCTGGCAATAAGGTTATGAGCCTGTGCCTCAAAACTGCCCTCAGTTGAGCACAATCTCCTGAGGCGCATAAGTTGTCCCTTGGGTATCCCTCTTTTTAAAGGAGCTACATGGTTGCTGCTAGCCATGAGGTAGGTGTTCCTAGAGTTGGGCTTTCTGTACACATGCCGCAATAAAAGTTTTTTTCTACTGCACGTTGCCTTCAGCCTGATTTCAACCAGCAGTGCTCTGAGCCCTTTCACGCATTTAGGAGTATAACCCTTCAGTGAGTACCTAATGGTGAGCTATAGGTGCTGTTTGTCATGTTCCTGACAGAGTATAGGGTAGAATTTCTACAGCCAAGAGGGGATACTAAACATCATGTAACACTTAAGGTGTATAGTATTGTATAGATGAAGTTCCAGGGGAGCGTCGCCGTATGCACATAAAAAGAAAAAAACAGTGGATAGTGTGATATTGTAAAAAAACAATATAAAGTGTAAGTGAATAACGAGTTCCTACTCACAAAAGTAGCAGGAATATAGGCATGTGAGTGAGTAATACTCTGTGATGCAGCTCGTTCCGGAGGTTTGGTATATGGGTCAGCATATCTTGGAAAAATAGAAAGCAGCCATAGTGTAGATGGAAATAAACTTTATCTAATAAGTAAGACAATTGGAGGCTTACGGCTTTAGAAGGAAATACAGCATTGGGGATATTGACATGTAAGAGAGCACATAATCTCCAAGACACCCTAGTACATAGTCACTACCGAGGGGATCAACTGAGAACCTGGCTAGGTGACGCTAAACCCATTGGCTCCTTTCCATGCGGTAGGTGCAAAGCCTGCACCTATATGCCCAAAACCAAGACCTTTTTGGGCCCAAAGTCAAAAACATACTACATCAGAGACTATATAAATTGCCTCACTACAGGGGTGATTTATTTAATTACATGTTAATGCGGAAAAAAATACGTGGGTAAAACCCACAGACCACTGAAGACACGGGTTCTTGAGCACATGGGGTCTACCAGAAATAATAAAGACTTACCAGTGGCTAACCATGTTAATGAAGCTCACGATGGTGATTCGACATCAGTGACTTTTTGTGGCATTGAACATGTGAGACTGGGACCAAGGAAGGGTGACTGGGACCGACGTTTAATGCAGGTGGAATGTAGGTGGATATACACCTTGCAGACATTATATCCAGATGGCCTCAATGAGGGGTTCATATACACTCCATTCCTATGAATCCCCACCCCTGTATATTATGAGACGTAGATACGAACAGCTTTATTTACGTCTATTTTCACCTAGGTATGAACCACTTTTATGGGATCCAGGGATTTATTCCTTAACGGAGTCATATACTCTAGCGGAACCATTTTGACTATTAGAGGTGGTTCCATGTAAGGGTTTACATTCCTACACCACATGTCAACTGTGATACTGCTTGTTAGTCTGGACCTATGATTTATAGGGGATCCAGGGATCTACACTCAATCACTCCTTCCCTTTAGGAATCACCTCATTTACCAGGGGTGCCTTTATTGTGACATCTCCCCTTCCCTTGTTCTATCCACATATCCCTATGTGACCCCATACACTATTAGCCCCCTCCAACTATTCCCACCCAGTATGATGCTAGTATGTATCTTCAACTACTCACTCACAGCCTCATATTCAGTCACACGCACATCCATTACTGATACAATAAAACCACACTAAGGTTATCTGTCCTTTATTTTGTAATATCAGATTTATCAGTGATAGCGACATTTGGGGGTCTGCTATAATGTTTCCCCACAATATTCACTCTGCTTCTAGAATTGGCAGCTACCTGCAATTCTCCATTAGTGCAGCAAAACTCTAAAGTGTATTGAAACCTCCCTGTGAGGATCGTATTAAACAGAGTCTCCTTTAATAGGGAGCTCACAAAGAGTTAATTATCGGGGACCTGCCCGCTTCTCATTAAGAGAACGGGTATTTAAGGATCCGTAGGAGTAGGTTCCTTACCACTCCTGCCCTGACGAAGCGTAGCCTCCTACGCGAAACGGCCCGGCGGTTTTACGTGACGTCATTCTTCTGACGTCGGTGGTGGTGACCAGCGATGTTAGGAGCTCCGGTGTACCGTGCAAACTGACGCCAGCTCGGCGGATCGGGTAGTACTTGATACTGATTTCTAGCTACCTGTTTTTCCTGTCCTGTTCCACTGCCGGACACGTAGTTTATGCGCAGCTAAAACGGCAATGTCTGCGGCGTCTGTGATGGGAGATCCCCCTTATTCAGGGGACAGATGTTATGCTTATGTGTACACGTGGAAACGCCAATTCCCCTGTGTAGAGGGAGAAAGGGGGTGGCCCGGGATTAAAGGGGTTACACCCCATTTGGCCATTCCCTGACCTCACCCGGGAGTCAAAGGGTTAACTGGGCTAAGACCCAGAACAGTAATTTAACCCCTGTAATGACATGTGCATGTCTATTCCCCTGTTCCCCTGTTCCATTGTAATATCTGGTTTAATCAGTGTCTGCATCACACACACACTAGAATCCATCCGGGAGCACAAGGGTTAATAGTCCTTTAATGATTATAGCTCTTTGTGAAGTTTTCCCGCCTTTTCAGGCACCATTTTGCAGGTCCCCATTGGCCGCGATTAGGGCTCCATGCATTCTAATGGAGAATCTTGTTGTTTTAGTCCTGTTTCCTGTAAAGACCAGCAGATGGCGTCCGAGAGGGAGAGCGGCGGTTTCCCATTGAAAGTCAATGGGCCCATCGACTTCAATGGAGGTTCCTCGAGGTAACTTTTGAAGAACAAGTTGGCTGCCGTCCAGACCGCAAACCACAAAGCGGATACATTTTCAATAGGAGAGCTTTGATCACTTACAAGTCAAGGTCAACGTCAAGTGGCTTGGGAATAAATAGTTCTAGGGCCCCTAGGAATAAAATTCTTTTTGCCCCTAGTTCCTAGGCTTCCCCCCACTCGATCACAACCGGGTCCCCAAATCCTGGACCCCCGATAAGGGTCGAACCGAGAAGAACGGGTCGCGCCATAGACTTTGTCGGCGGCGGCAGAAACGGCTCAGAAAAATGACTATGTGTGAAATGCTGTATTTTGGTACTCCATATCTCCGGTTCCGGAGGGCCCAGCGGATCAAGGTTTGGGGTGTCTACAGTCACTGCTCCGGCATCACTGCAGAACCATCCTTGACCCTCCTGGACCAACCCGACGGAGTATGGACCCCCTTGAAAGTTCGGGACTTTTCCCATAGACTTCAATGGCGGAGAAACCCCATTGACCTCAATGGCGGCAATTTACCATTGAAAGTCTATGGCGGAGAAGCCCGTGGTTTTCAATGGGGATTTAGTGAAAAGCTGAGATTTCTTTTTTTAGCGGAGATTTTTGTATTAAAATGAAAAATTATTTGATGTGCATTTGTGTAACTCCGGTTTAATAGGTCGTAGCAAGTCGCTTTTTGGACCATATGGTGTCCCAGTTCCGGCCATGAGAACTGGGAAGTTTGATTCTGCTAGACCCAATAGAACTGGATATTTTAATACGTTTATGTTTTATGTTTAATACTGTGTCCCAAGGTATGGACAAAGACTCAGAGGAATTCCTTTGCATACCAGGTTAGCAGATGGCCCTAGAGGCGCCCCAATGTTTAAAGGGTCTTGTCACCCTCCCTGATGATTTAAGGGCGGAGGAGGCTCAAACCAGAGAAGTCTCCAAGTGTCCCAGTTATCACCTTCCAACAAAGGTTATCTTGCTAGAGATCCAGATGGGTAGACTGGCTGGCATTCCATTTGCCTATGGGGGGGCTACAGAAATGAGACCCCGGAGTTCTACTGCGCATGTGCCAGATAGCAGGGGGGCCGGTCCAAAAATGTGTTCCCCCATCAAAGATTGGCTGGAGATAATTGAACACCAATCACAGGTACTTCAGGTTAAGGATAGAGGGACAGAAGGTTTATAAACTGCTGTTCCCCTTATATCCTTGGTCTTCGTTCACTGTGGTAAATGTCTTCATTGAGTCTTCATTCGTCTTCGTTTGCTGATATGGTTACCTGATATCACCTGAATGATTACTTGATTGCTGAAGAGAAATGCTACATCTAACTTCTCATTCCCCAACCCCTAAGTAAGTGTACTTCTTGTCTGTTACTGTATTATTCGTGTGTTCACCTATCCTAAGGAATAAACTCACTTTATTATATGTAAGACTCGTTTCAGTTCAGACCCAGTGATAAATATGTATCATCTGTTATATATATTTATGTGACCTTATACAGCCTGCCATAATCTCACCGTGACACCCTGTTTGATACCAGTGTTACTATACACCATACCCATTGATACATGTTGCATTATTCCACGGATGTTGCACTTTTTAAGTGCCTTTGATTCAACCAGGGATACAATACTATACACCTTAAGTGTTACATGATGTTTAGTATCCCCTCTTGGCTGTAGAAATTCTACTCTATACTCTGTCAGGAACGTGACAAACCTGCACCTATAGCTCACCATTAGGTACTCACTGAAGGGTTATACTCCTAAATGCTTTGACATTTCTTTTCCCTTATATGAGATTCATACCTGGTGACCGAGAGAGAACACTCTCTATCCTGGTCACCATTTACCTTATTTTGAAACACACCCTTGTTCATACCCCACACTCCCTGATATTGTTCCCCCATATATTTCAATAAAACTTTTTTGTTTTGCGTCGTATAGCACTTGGCTATCAGCCTGGGATATATTGTTTAGTCCCATTAAGTGTTTATTCTGATAGAGTGCAATTCTGGGTTTCTTGTCCGACTGGGGGTTCCCACCTCATTTGGATTTTTGTGTTTAGTTGGAGAGCGACAGGGTGATTTTGCCAAGTAAGCTGGAGAAGGCCTACGCTGATTCTGCCCCGGACCAGAGTTTCATTGATCAAGTTGGCACAGTGCTGGAAACCTCTCAGATGGAAGTTCACAGGCTTAGTACAGAGCTGGAAGCCTCTAAGGAGAGGAGTTGCCACTTCAATACAGAACTATGTTCAACGAGAGAGATCTTCGAAGGGTTAAATAGTGGTTTTGAAACTGTAAGCCAAGAGTGCAAGAATCTATGTCCGAGTCAGTGAAGGAGATAAAACACTCCATGAATTAGGAGAGGAGAAGAAACAATTGGCCCAGGAAAAGTTAGACATGCAGACAGCACTGCAGAATGCAGAGAGAGTGCTGCAAGAAGAACGTGTCTCCCTGGAGCAGCGCACACAAGCAGAAAATAGGATGCAGAGCCAACTGCAAGAACTGTGTGCGAGTCTGCAGCACGCCAAGGAGAAACCGGTGAATGCTGAGGTGAAGCAGCAATTTCTGCAGGAAGAAAGTATCCAGACTAACAAAGTAAAAATGCTGCAAGATCATTTGAGTACCCAGGATGTCCCCAGAGAGCAGCATGAGGAGCTGAAGGCCACACTGAGCCTAACCAGAGCCTCGCTGGAGGAGAAGCTTAGAGGCCTGCTAACCCTGTATGAGAGGGAGCACAAGGCAGTCCAGAAGCTGAAGCAAGAGCTAGAGGAGCAGAAACACTGCTCCATCCCCAAAAGTCAGTACACCCAGGAGAAATAAACCTGGAAAAGGCAGGCAGCTGAGACCCTAGCAAAGGAATTGGCAGAACTCCAAAACGTAATGAAGGAGGCATGGAAGCAAGCTCAAAGCGAGCACAGTGAAGAGATGAAAGCCCTGAGAGGAGAATTGCAGGATTAACTCAAGAAACAGGGGTCTCTCGCTGAGGAGTGGAACTTGCAGCAAAGCCTAGAAGTGGAAGAGCTAAAGCTGGCAGCTGAACACACATCCCAGCAACTCTCAGCACTGCAGGTGCAGGTCGCTGAGCTCAAGATACAGCTCTCCAAAAAGGAAGAGAATGAGGAGGTGTCCATCCATAAAGTGGCCGGCCTGACACTGCGCTTTGAGGTAAAAATGGCTGATGCCTGCAAATTGCTGGACCACACGGCCAATGAGAGGGCCCGGCTGCAGCTGGAGCTGGACAAGGTCCGGGAGGAGCACAGGCAGCTGCAGGTCAGAAATAAAGAAAAGGAAACAGATTTAAGCCTTGCTCTGAATCAGCTGGGAGATATGGAGTCGCGACTCGACTCCAAAGAAGCCGAACTGGCAAGTGCATTGAGTGGGAAAAGAAGTGCAGAAGGACAGCTACAAGAGCTGAAAACTTAAATAGCTGGTCTTAAATGTTCTTTTTATGATACCACGAAACAGCACAGGACTAGGACAGTAGAAATAGATTTCGGACATCAGACAGAATTCAAAAGCAAGCTGGCAGAGGCTTTGCAAGACCTGAGCGAGGGTTACAAGGAACAGACATTTAGTGCTAAATCGGAGTCTGAAAAGATGAAGTTGGAGAAAAAGATTCCAAAGCTAAAAGGAGACCACAGATAGTGAACTCGATGCACTCACTGATTGTTATGAGAGCCTGATGGACCGGTTGCTGGTTCCTTTGCCGTCACTGTGGGGACAAGAACTTTGCTCCTCAAACCACCAGAAGTGGCTCACCCTGAGCCTGCCTTTGACCACAGTTTCCCTGAAGAGCCTGGAGAATCGTCCGGAGAATGCTCCTGAGAGAGGGGAGTAGTGTCAGAGTCTTCCTAGACATCCAGCTTCCAGCTACAGTTCCTTTCTCTGTCCACCGGGTGTGCTGCTGTTTTTGGTCTGCTCTGGGGTTCCTCTGTCTGTCTCCCTTTGATGCTCCTGTCCTTATAGTTTCCTGTTTCCTGTTCCTCCCTTGCCTTTGTTGTGTGTGCAGACTCCCTCTACCCTGATCTGTTTATGTTCCTGTTTTGAGTCCTGTTCATATTAAAGGCCCTTGTTCTTGAACTAGATTGACCCAGTCTGTTTCCTGCTCCCAAGTCCCAGTCCTATTCCTGCTCACTAGTCTCAGTTCCTGCTCACAAGTCTCAGTTCCTGCTCCCCTGCCCTGCTCCTGCCTTACTGTTGTCGACCCTGTCTGTGACCACGACGATCCTGCTTGCTGCCTGCCACCGAACCCTGCCTGTGACCACGACGGTCCTTGCATGCTCCCCTCTATTTCGGCCACCGAGGTCCTACCTGCTCCAGGAGTTTCCCCTTGACACCCATCTAACCAGCTGTGTGGCTGGCCCAGTCTCCATGGGAAGAGAAAAAGAGGGGCAAGAGAGAGGGGGTGAGAGAGAGGTGATGAGAAAAGGGGTGTTGGAAGGGATGAGAAAGGGGGAGTTAAATAGAAAGAGGGGGTGTGACACAGAAGGGGAGGTGAGAGAGGGGGGGATGAGAGAGAGGGGGTGAGGGGGGGGGTTGAGAAAAAAGTGGGTGAGAGGAATGGGGGTTAGGTGTGTGTGTGTGTGTGTGTGTGTGTGTGTGTGTGTGTGTGTGTGTGTGTGTGTGTGTGTGTGTGTGTGTGTGTGTGTCAGATAAGGGTTGAGAGGGGGATGAAAAGAGAGAGATGGTGTGAGAGGGCGGGGGTGAGAAAAAAAGGATTGGAAAGGAGTGAGTGCAGTTGGGATAGTGAGAGAGCTGGCGAGGAGGGGAGCATGTGGGGGAGAAGATGGAAGGTATGTGTTGAGTCAAGGCAAGTCAACCAACATACAAAGATTCAACATTTTGGGGCATTTCGTCTTGGGTGGGGGAGGTGGCACGCATGACTGAAAGTTCACGTATGGTGCCAAATACCCTTGCACCGCCCTGACTGTATGAACATTTGGATAATAATGTTATTGTTTGTAATATATTGTGCTGGTAACGTAAATTTCATGTGTTCCATGTATGTCTTTTCCTTCATAAAAAGATATTTAAAAGAACAAAAACACGTCCCTGTCAATAGGTAACTTTGCCCCTACGTGGGACTGACCCTCCAGCCCATTAAACATATCCCTGTGATTAGGTCACTTTGCCCCTACGTGGGACTGACCCTTTAACCCATTAAACACGTCCCTGTCACTAGGTCACTGTAGAGGGAGAAAGGGGGTGGCCCGGTATTAAAGGGGTTGCACCCCATATGGCCATCCCCTGACCTCACCAGAGAGACAAGGGGTTAACTGGACTGCAGTCCAGGGATGAGGTTTGCACCTTGTTGTACCTTGAAAATGTATGTTCCCCTGTTCCCATGTTTCATTATAAGCATGTATTTTAATGTTTTAAAGTGCATTTCTGTATCTCCAGTTCTGGAGGTCGCAGAGAGTTCATATTTGGCCAATATGTGGAGTCACTGTAGGCATTAAAAACTGGCAAAGGTCGACCCACTGAGCCCACCAGAATGGAACTTATTAATATGTGTAGATATTAAAGTGTATATGTATTTTATTTTGGATCTGTTCTGAAAATGCAGACGCCATTTGCTAGGCTAATAGGTCATGAAGGGCAGACGGCTGAGTAGTCTAAGCACGGTGATCCAAAGTTAACTGCCTTGATTGTTACTCAATGTCTAGGGATTAAGTATTAGTCAATCAACAAACTCTGTCAGTCTAATTGTTACCTGAGGGCATGGGTTAGTCTGTTAGTCTGTGTCTCCACATGAGAGTGGATACAGATAATTGTTCACCAATAGGCTGTGTTCAATGTTAAGAATAGGGTTGCACAGGTATATAAACTGTGTCAACCCTATAGTTTCTAATTGTGCTGGATTGCTGGAGTTGTGCTTCTGATTCCACCTGGAATGTCACTGGACTGCTGGAGAATTGCTATGGGATACTTCTCCATTCCCCAACCCTAAGTGTTATCTTCTTGCCTGTTAATTGTACTATATTGCTGTGTTCACCTTATTTAAGGAATAAATGATATTTTATTATATCTAAGCCTCGTTCAGTTCAACCCTGATATTTGGTGTTAATTATATCTTGTTATAAGCTACCGTGACAGTCACTTTGCCCCTACGTGGGACTGACCCTTTAACCCATTAAACACGTCCCTGTCATTAGGTCACTTTGCCCCTATGGGAGACTGACCCTCCAACCCATTAAACATATCCCTGTGATTAGGTTTGCCCCTACGTGGGACTGACCCTTTAACCCATTAAACACGTCCCTGTCATTAGGTCACTTTGCCCCTATGTGGGACTGACCCTTTAACCCATTAAACACGTCCCTGTCATTAGGTTACTTTGCCCCTATGGGAGACTGACCCTCCAACCCATTAAACATATCCCTGTGATTAGGTTTGCCCCTACGTGGGACTGACCCTTTAACCCATTAAACACGTCCCTGTCATTAGGTCACTTTGCCCCTACGTGGGACTGACCCTTTAACCCATTAAACACGTCCCTGTCACTAGGTCACTTTGCCCCTATATGGGACTGACCCTTTAACCCATTAAACACATCCCTGTCATTAGGTCACTTTGTTACTACGTGGGACTGACCCTTTAACCCATTAAACACGTCCCTGTCATTAGGTCACTTTGCCCCTATGTGGGACTGACCCTTTAACCCATTAAACACGTCCCTGTCATTAGGTCACTTTGCCCCTATGGGAGACTGACCCTCCAACCCATTAAACATATCCCTGTGATTAGGTTTGCCCCTACGTGGGACTGACCCTTTAACCCATTAAACACGTCCCTGTCATTAGGTCACTTTGCCCCTACGTGGGACTGACCCTTTAACCCATTAAACA
The DNA here is from genome assembly GCF_040206685.1 of Ascaphus truei. Taxonomy (NCBI): domain Eukaryota; kingdom Metazoa; phylum Chordata; class Amphibia; order Anura; family Ascaphidae; genus Ascaphus; species Ascaphus truei. The sequence goes on from NC_134484.1 coordinate 395,608, forward strand.
CGTCCCTGTCATTAGGTCACTTTGTTACTACGTGGGACTGACCCTTTAACCCATTAAACACGTCCCTGTCATTAGGTCACTTTGCCCCTTCATGGGTGTGAGAAATGGTCTCAGGAAACCACATCCGTGTGTCAGGTTTCCAGAGCTTCTTCAAATAAACTGACTGAGCAGGTTTTAAAAGGCAGGAAGTAACTGCCTGTTGGTGTTCCTGCTTCAGCAAGAGTGGAGGGTCACAGGAGGATTGACCAGGCCCGCCCCCATCAGAAGGATGCCTGGAGAAAATGGAGACACTGGACCATCATATTCAGATAATGACTTTTATATTGTTTCCAGTATCCTATGTTGTTTTAGACCGGTAACTGGGCTATCTAGCCGGTCAGTTAGCTAGCCGGTCAGTTAGCTAGCTGGTCAGTTAGCTAATGTCTGTCCTGTGTAGGATTTCTCCCACGTTTGTTTTATTTTTACTTAAAGGGACGGTGTTCCAAATATTTGATGTTCGCTTGTGTTGTAAATGAACCCCTGTGGACTTGTTTAATCACAGGTACTGCGTGTGTATGTTTATCTGTCCCGGCCCACAGTCTGCTCCATCATAGTAGGACTGACCCTTTAACCCATTAAACATATCATGGTCTTTAGGTCACTTTGTTCCTACATGGGAATGACCCTTAAACCCACAATACAGGAGACCACACTGACTACTTAGTAACAAAAAAAAAGACATGCTGCATAAAATCTTTATTAGCTTTGACAGCTAAATACATAGGTGGGGTGAGGTGAGGTGGGGGTGCAGGTGAGGTGGGGGTGAAGGTGAGGTGGGGGTGCAGGTGATGTGGGGGTTGTAAGTGGCGCAGATTGGAACAGAGAATTCAGATCTTTAGGACAGCTCAGGACCCCCCATCTCAGTAGGATTTAAAGTTGTTCTAATGTCGTAACCAGAGCAAGAAGCCCACAGGAGTCGTGTTACCATCAGGAAGCATCGGCCAAAGGGTGAATCTATCATCTTAATGATGATCTGCTCTCTGAGTGCCTTATTGCCCTACAGGTAAAGCCTGTGTCTGTGACCCTGCTGCTCTCTGAGTGCCTTATTGCTCAGTGCGATCTCCAGCTGCCCTCCCAGAACCCCCCAAAGCAGCAAGCAGAGAGGTGTTGGCTGGGTGGGGGTGGGGGGGGCCTGGGTGATGGGGAGGGGTATAGAGACACACTGAGGAGGAAGGCATACAGAAGGGTGTGGGAGATATACAGGGGGCTGTCACAGGGGCCGGGGGAATTTTTTGTTTCTTAGGCTTTCATTTCCGAGCTGAAAGAAATAAAACAGGGAGAGAGGTTTTAGAGACCAGGACACCAGGACAAATAGCCTCCCAACCCCCCCCCCCACCACCCGTAACCCCCCCACCCTGTGATAATACTTCTCATGACCCCTACCCCACCCGCCCTGTGTGATAACACATCATATGCACCCCCACCCTGTGATAATACTTTTCATGACCCCCCCCCCCCCGCACTGTGTGAAACATATCACGTGCACTCCCCCCCCCCCACCCCTGTGTACCTGGGAGTGTAAACGTTTCCTCAGACTCTGGATCCTGATCTGAAAATAAATAATTAGACATGAAAATGATTCACAACAATTCGTGTTCCTGATTTGCATTCAGACCCAATATATCCCTCAGGCCTTCCCAGGATGTCTCTCAGGCCTTCCCAGGATGTCTCTCAGGCCTTCCCAGTATATCCCTCAGGCATCCACAATATATTCCTCAGGCCTTCCCAGGATGTCTATCAGGCCTTCCCAGAATATCCCTCAGGCATCCACAATATATTCCTCAGGCCTTCCCAGGATGTCCCTCAGGCCTTCCCAGGATGTCTCTCAGGCCTTCCCAGGATATCCCTCAGGCATCCACAATATATCCCTCAGGCCTTCCCAGGATATCCCTCAGGCCTTCCCAGGATGTCTCTCAGGCCTTCCCAGAATATCCCTCAGGCATCCACACTATATCCCTCAGGCCTTCCCAGGATGTCCCTCAGGCCTTCCCAGGATGTCCCTCAGGCCTTCCCAGGATGTCTCTCAGGCCTTCCCAGGATATCCCTCAGGCATCCACAATATATCCCTCAGGCCTTCCCAGGATGTCTCTCAGGCCTTCCCAGAATATCCCTCAGGCATCCACAATATATTCCTCAGGCCTTCCCAGGATGTCTCTCAGGCCTTCCCAGAATATCCCTCAGGCCTTCCCAGGATGTCCCTCAGGCATCCACAATATATTCCGCAGGCCTTCCCAGGATATCCCTCAGGCATCCACAATATATCCTTCAGGCCTTCCCAGGATATCCCTCAGGCCTTCCCAGGATGTCCTTCAGGCCTTCCCAGGATATCCCTCAGGCCTTCCCAGGATGTCCCTCAGGCCTTCCCAGGATATCCCTCAGGCCTTCCCAGGATGTCCCTCAGGCCTTCCCAGGATGTCTCTCAGGCCTTCCCCAGATATCCCTCAGGCCTTCCCAGGATGTCCCCCAGGCATCCACAATATATTCCTCAGGCCTTCCCAGGATGTCTCTCAGGCCTTCCCAGGATGTCTCTCAGGCCTTCCCAGGATGTCCCTCAGGCATCCACAATATATCCCTCAGGCCTTCCCAGGATGTCCCTCAGGCCTTCCCAGGATGTCCCTCAGGCCTTCCCAGGATATCCCTCAGGCCTTCCCAGGATGTCCCTCAGGCCTTCCCAGGATGTCCCTCAGGCCTTCCCAGGATGTCCCTCAGGCCTTCCCCAGATATCCCTCAGGCCTTCCCCAGATATCCCTCAGGCCTTCCCCAGATATCCCTCAGGCCTTCCCAGGATGTCCCTCAGGCCTGCGCTCCTGCGCTCCTCCGTGCTAATAACCTGCCATTCCCATGGGAGAATGCAGGGGGGGGGGGGGCTATCTGATCCCTATCATGGCGTTATATAGAGGGCAGGGCAACCAAGGTGGGGAAAGCCGGGACAGCGGGCCTGGCAACTGTGCTGGAAGTTGGGCTGCCAGGTCCCTTTTGGCTGCCGGGTCCCTTTTGGCTGCCGGGTCCCTTTTGGCTGCCGGGTCCCAGCTGCAGCAGGCTTCCCTCCTCTGTTGGCAGCTTGGCCTTCACTGAAGCCGCACCCCTGTGCTTGCGCTGGAAGTTAGGCCTGCCCGGACGTCGGGCCCAACTTCCGCAACTGCTCGAAGGAATGGTGGGGTGCCGGAGGCCACCCCTCAAGGAAAGGGGGGTATTATGTGTATGGGGGGTATTATGTGTATTGGGGGGGTTATTGGGAGTATTGGGGAAGTGGGGGTTATTGTGTGTACTTGGGAAAAATAATAATAATAATAATACAATACGACGACAAAGGAGGAGAAATGGTTCCGGAAGATTAGGTTCCAGGAGGACATGAGGAGAGGAGCCTCGGGGAGAGTAGACACCCATGTTCTTAAGGTCATAGAATAGACCAGGCCCCCTACTTTATGTTCTAGACAGGGACAGTAACCTTGTCAGGATCCCTGGAGAAGACTAATGGAGTCCAAGTTAAGTGCTAAGTATGAAACGCATGCGTCAGTCTGAGGGACCTCAGTAACGAGGAGTCCCGGAGGCCGGCGGATCGGCTCTAACCACGGATCTGCAAATACATTCCTCTCAGGCTGAAGTGGCAGTAACCATAACGGCTAAAGGTTTGGGGCTATGTATACAGGACCCGCTCCAATCCCTAATGGGCCTAGTACTACCCGTGCGGAGTAGCTATACACACACCCACCTATATAACATCCCTAGGAAGCTGGGCAGGGAAGGGTTACATGTATTTAATGTTCTTCTCCCCCTGTAATAATGGTCTGGCTCCCCGTCCTCCCCTCCCCCTTCGTGTCCTGTACCTATAGAATAAATGTCACTAGAGCTGTCACAGTTGGCGTTACGTACCTGGCCTCTATTTAAGGCTTCCTTATACACCTTATAGCCAACTCCCCGACGGAGCATAAAGGCTCGAAACGCGTAGGGGTTGGTGTGACGGTGGGGGTAAAGGTGACTGCGTTTAAATAAGGTCACGCCCTTCATGACCCCTACCTGTCAGTAACACAGTGGTTATGTTGTGTGTGTTTATATCTATGTGCCATGTCTTAGCCGGGATCCAGCACCTCAGGGACCAGGGGTTAATTGTGGTTGCAGGAGAAATGTTGAAAACCTGTCTGTGACCTTTCCCTGTGACCTTTCCCAGTGACCTTTCCCAGTGACCTTTCCCTGTGACCTTTCCCAGTGACCTTTCCCAGTGACCTTTCCCAGTGACCTTTCCCTGTAACCACAGTTATGTTGCATTTCAGCCCCCGATCAGGGGCCGGGCATATTGCCCGCGCCTGGCCCTGAATGTTGCAATGTTGGGGCGTACGCTATAAAGAGGTGGGGGGGGACCCCCAGAGAGCGAGCCCCCCAGAGAGCGAGCCCCCCAGGGAGCGAGACCCCCAGGGAGCGAGACCCCCAGGGAGCGAGACCCCCAGAGAGCGAGACCCCCAGAGAGCGAGACCCCCAGAGAGCGAGACCCCCAGAGAGCGAGACTCCCAGGGAGCGAGACCCCCAGGGAGCGAGACCCCAGAGAGCGAGACCCCCAGGGAGCGAGACCCCAGAGAGCGAGACCCCAGAGAGCGAGACCCCCAGGGAGCGAGACCCCCAGAGAGCGAGACCCCCAGAGAGCGAGACCCCCAGAGAGCGAGACCCCCAGAGAGCGAGACTCCCAGGGAGCGAGACCCCCAGGGAGCGAGACCCCAGAGAGCGAGACCCCCAGAGAGCGAGACCACCAGAGAGCGAGACCCCCAGAGAGCGAGACCCCCAGAGAGCGAGACCCCCAGAGAGCGAGACCCCCAGAGAGCGAGACCCCAGAGAGCGAGACCCCCAGAGAGCGAGACCCCCAGAGAGCGAGACCCCCAGAGAGCGAGACCCCCAGAGAGCGAGACCCCCAGAGAGCGAGACCCCCAGGGAGCTCTAGTTCTGGTGGTAAATTCCAGTTGCAGATTCAGAGCTCCTGTGCCGGTCCCAGAACCTAAAAACCAGTCCCTGGATGCCCTGTGCAGGAAGGGGGACAGGGGAAATCTCTGTAAGGAGCTCCCTGCACCCAGGCAGCAGGGTGTCCCCAGTTTCCACGGTTGGGTATCTGGTCTCCCTGGTGTGACAGTCCTGGTCTCCCGTGCGTGTGACAGTCCTGGTCTCCCGTGTGTGCGTGTGACAGTCCTGGTCTCCCTGGTGTGACAGTCCTGGTCTCCCGTGCGTGTGACAGTCCTGGTCTCCCGTGTGTGCGTGTGACAGTCCTGGTCTCCCGTGCGTGCGTGTGACAGTCCTGGTCTCCCGTGTGTGCGTGTGACAGTCCTGGTCTCCCGTGCGTGCGTGTGACAGTCCTGGTCTCCCGTGTGTGTGTGTGACAGTCCTGGTCTCCCGTGTGTGTGACAGTCCTGGTCTCCCGTGCGTGTGACAGTCCTGGTCTCCCGTGTGTGTGACAGTCCTGGTCTCCTGTGACAGTCCTGGTCTCCTGTGACAGTCCTGGTCTCCCGTGTGTGTGACAGTCCTGGTCTCCCGTGCGTGCGTGTGACAGTCCTGGTCTCCCGTGCGTGCGTGTGACAGTCCTGGTTTCCCGTGCGTGCGTGTGACAGTCCTGGTCTCCCGTGCGTGTGACAGTCCTGGTCTCCCGTGCGTGTGTGTGACAGTCCTGGTCTCCCGTGCGTGTGTGTGACAGTCCTGGTCTCCCGTGTGTGTGACAGTCCTGGTCTCCCGTGCGTGTGTGTGACAGTCCTGGTCTCCCGTGCGTGTGTGTGACAGTCCTGGTCTCCCGTGTGTGTGACAGTCCTGGTCTCCCGTGTGTGTGACAGTCCTGGTCTCCCGTGCGTGTGTGTGACAGTCCTGGTCTCCCGTGCGTGCGTGTGACAGTCCTGGTCTCCCGTGTGTGTGACAGTCCTGGTCTCCCGTGCGTGTGACAGTCCTGGTCTCCCGTGCGTGTGTGTGACAGTCCTGGTCTCCCGTGCGTGTGTGTGACAGTCCTGGTCTCCCGTGTGTGTGACAGTCCTGGTCTCCCGTGCGTGCGTGTGACAGTCCTGGTCTCCCGTGTGTGTGACAGTCCTGGTCTCCCGTGCGTGCGTGTGACAGTCCTGGTCTCCCGTGCATGCGTGTGACAGTCCTGGTCTCCCGTGCGTGCGTGTGACAGTCCTGGTCTCCCGTGCGTGCGTGTGACAGTCCTGGTCTCCCGTGCGTGCGTGTGACAGTCCTGGTCTCCCGTGTGTGCGTGTGACAGTCCTGGTCTCCCGTGCGTGTGTGTGACAGTCCTGGTCTCCTGTGACAGTCCTGGTCTCCTGTGACAGTCCTGGTCTCCTGTGTGTGCGTGTGACAGTCCTGGTCTCCCGTGCGTGTGACAGTCCTGGTCTCCTGTGACAGTCCTGGTCTCCTGTGACAGTCCTGGTCTCCCGTGCGTGCGTGTGACAGTCCTGGTCTCCCGTGCGTGCGTGTGACAGTCCTGGTCTCCCGTGCGTGCGTGTGACAGTCCTGGTCTCCCGTGCGTACGTGTGACAGTCCTGGTCTCCCGTGCGTGCGTGTGACAGTCCTGGTCTCCCGTGCGTGCGTGTGACAGTCCTGGTCTCCCGTGCGTGCGTGTGACAGTCCTGGTCTCCCGTGCGTGTGTGTGACAGTCCTGGTCTCCCGTGCGTGCGTGTGACAGTCCTGGTCTCCCGTGCGTGTGACAGTCCTGGTCTCCCGCGCGTGTGACAGTCCTGGTCTCCCGTGCGTGCGTGTGACAGTCCTGGTCTCCCGTGCGTGCGTGTGACAGTCCTGGTCTCCCGTGCGTGCGTGTGACAGTCCTGGTCTCCCGTGCGTGCGTGTGACAGTCCTGGTCTCCCGTGTGTGTGTGTGACAGTCCTGGTCTCCTGTGACAGTCCTGGTCTCCCGCGCGTGTGACAGTCCTGGTCTCCCGTGCGTGTGTGTGACAGTCCTGGTCTCCCGTGCGTGTGTGTGACAGTCCTGGTCTCCCGTGCGTGTGACAGTCCTGGTCTCCCGTGCGTGCGTGTGACAGTCCTGGTCTCCCGTGCGTGCGTGTGACAGTCCTGGTCTCCCGTGCGTGTGACAGTCCTGTTCTCCCGTGTGTGTGACAGTCCTGGTCTCCCGTGCGTGTGACAGTCCTGGTCTCCCGTGCGTGCGTGTGACAGTCCTGGTCTCCCGTGTGTGTGTGTGACAGTCCTGGTCTCCCGTGCGTGTGTGTGACAGTCCTGGTCTCCCGTGTGTGTGTGTGACAGTCCTGGTCTCCCGCGTGTGTGTGTGACAGTCCTGGTCTCCCGTGCGTGTGTGACAGTCCTGGTCTCCCGTGCGTGTGACAGTCCTGGTCTCCCATGCGTGTGACAGTCCTGGTCTCCTGTGCGTGCGTGTGACAGTCCTGGTCTCCCGTGCGTGCGTGTGACAGTCCTGGTCTCCCGTGCGTGCGTGTGACAGTCCTGGTCTCCCGTGCGTGCGTGTGACAGTCCTGGTCTCCCGTGTGTGTGACAGTCCTGGTCTCCCGTGCATGCGTGTGACAGTCCTGGTCTCCCATGCGTGCGTGTGACAGTCCTGGTCTCCCGTGTGTGTGTGTGACAGTCCTGGTCTCCCGTGCGTGCGTGTGACAGTCCTGGTCTCCCGTGTGTGTGTGACAGTCCTGGTCTCCCGTGCGTGTGTGTGACAGTCCTGGTCTCCTGTGTGTGTGTGACAGTCCTGGTCTCCCGTGCGTGTGTGTGACAGTCCTGGTCTCCCGTGCGTGTGTGTGACAGTCCTGGTCTCCCATGTGTGTGACAGTCCTGGTCTCCCGTGCGTGTGACAGTCCTGGTGTCCCGTGTGTGTGTGTGTGACAGTCCTGGTCTCCCGCGCGTGTGACAGTCCTGGTCTCCCGTGCGTGTGACAGTCTTGGTCTCCCGCGCGTGTGACAGTCCTGGTCTCCTGTGACAGTCCTGGTCTCCCGTGCGTGCATGTGACAGTCCTGGTCTCCCGTGCGTGCGTGTGACAGTCCTGGTCTCCCGTGCGTGTGTGTGACAGTCCTGGTCTCCCATGCGTGTGACAGTCCTGGTCTCCCGTGCGTGTGTGTGACAGTCCTGGTCTCCCATGCGTGTGACAGTCCTGGTCTCCCGTGCGTGTGACAGTCCTGGTCTCCCGTGCGTGCGTGTGACAGTCCTGGTCTCCCGTGTGTGTGTGACAGTCCTGGTCTCCCGTGCGTGCGTGTGACAGTCCTGGTCTCCCGTGCGTGCGTGTGACAGTTCTGGTCTCCCGTGCGTGCGTGTGACAGTCCTGGTCTCCCGTGCGTGTGTGTGACAGTCCTGGTCTCCCGTGTGCGTGTGTGTGACAGTCCTGGTCTCCCGTGCGTGTGTGTGACAGTCCTGGTCTCCCGTGCGTGCGTGTGACAGTCCTGGTCTCCCGTGTGTGTGACAGTCCTGGTCTCCCGTGCGTGTGACAGTCCTGGTCTCCCGTGTGTGTGACAGTCCTGGTCTCCCGTGCGTGCGTGTGACAGTCCTGGTCTCCCGTGCGTGCGTGTGACAGTCCTGGTCTCCCGTGCGTGCGTGTGACAGTCCTGGTCTCCCGTGCGTGCGTGTGACAGTCCTGGTCTCCCGTGTGTGTGACAGTCCTGGTCTCCCGTGTGTGTGACAGTCCTGGTCTCCCGTGCGTGTGTGTGACAGTCTTGGTCTCCCGCGCGTGTGACAGTCCTGGTCTCCTGTGACAGTCCTGGTCTCCCGTGCGTGCATGTGACAGTCCTGGTCTCCCGTGCGTGCGTGTGACAGTCCTGGTCTCCCGTGCGTGTGTGTGACAGTCCTGGTCTCCCATGTGTGTGACAGTCCTGGTCTCCCGTGTGTATGACAGTCCTGGTCTCCCGCGCGTGCGTGTGACAGTCCTGGTCTCCCGTGCGTGTGACAGTCCTGGTCTCCCGTGCGTGCGTGTGACAGTCCTGGTCTCCCGTGTGTGTGTGTGACAGTCCTGGTCTCCCGTGCGTGCGTGTGACAGTCCTGGTCTCCCGTGTGTGTGACAGTCCTGGTCTCCCGTGCGTGTGTGTGACAGTCCTGGTCTCCCGTGTGTGTGACAGTCCTGGTCTCCCGCGTGTGTGTGTGACAGTCCTGGTCTCCCGTGCGTGTGTGACAGTCCTGGTCTCCCGTGCGTGTGACAGTCCTGGTCTCCCGTGCGTGTGACAGTCCTGGTCTCCCGTGCGTGCGTGTGACAGTCCTGGTCTCCCGTGCGTGCGTGTGACAGTCCTGGTCTCCCGTGCGTGCGTGTGACAGTCCTGGTCTCCCGTGTGTGTGACAGTCCTGGTCTCCCGTGCATGCGTGTGACAGTCCTGGTCTCCCGTGCGTGCGTGTGACAGTCCTGGTCTCCCGTGTGTGTGTGTGACAGTCCTGGTCTCCCGTGCGTGCGTGTGACAGTCCTGGTCTCCCGTGTGTGTGTGACAGTCCTGGTCTCCCGTGCGTGTGTGTGACAGTCCTGGTCTCCTGTGTGTGTGTGACAGTCCTGGTCTCCCGTGCGTGTGTGTGACAGTCCTGGTCTCCCGTGCGTGTGTGTGACAGTCCTGGTCTCCCATGTGTGTGACAGTCCTGGTCTCCCGTGCGTGTGACAGTCCTGATCTCCCGTGTGTGTGTGTGTGACAGTCCTGGTCTCCCGTGCGTGTGACAGTCCTGGTCTCCCGTGCGTGTGACAGTCCTGGTCTCCCGTGTGTGTGTGTTACAGTCCTGGTCTCCCGTGCGTGCGTGTGACAGTCCTGGTCTCCCGTGCGTGTGACAGTCCTGGTCTCCCGTGCGTGTGACAGTCCTGGTCTCCCGTGTGTGTGACAGTCCTGGTCTCCCGTGCGTGCCTGTGACAGTCCTGGTCTCCCGTGCGTGCGTGTGACAGTCCTGGTCTCCCGTGTGTGTGACAGTCCTGGTCTCCCGTGTGTGCGTGTGACAGTCCTGGTCTCCCGTGCGTGTGTGTGACAGTCCTGGTCTCCCGTGCGTGCGTGTGACAGTCCTGGTCTCCCGTGCGTGCGTGTGACAGTCCTGGTCTCCTGTGCCTGTGACAGTCCTGGTCTCCCGTGCGTGTGACAGTCCTGGTCTCCTGTGACAGTCCTGGTCTCCCGTGCGTGTGACAGTCCTGGTCTCCTGTGACAGTCCTGGTCTCCCGTGCGTGTGACAGTCCTGGTCTCCTGTGACAGTCCTGGTCTCCCGTGCGTGTGACAGTCCTGGTCTCCTGTGACAGTTCTGGTCTCCCGTGCGTGCGTGTGACAGTCCTGGTCTCCCGTGCGTGTGTGTGACAGTCCTGGTCTCCCGTGCGTGTGACAGTCCTGGTCTCCTGTGACAGTCCTGGTCTCCCGTGTGTGTGACAGTCCTGGTCTCCCGTGTGTGTGTGTGTGACAGTCCTGGTCTCCCATGCGTGTGACAGTCCTGGTCTCCCGTGCCTGTGACAGTCCTGGTCTCCCGTGTGTGTGACAGTCCTGGTCTCCCGTGCGTGTGACAGTCCTGGTCTCCCGTGCGTGTGTGTGACAGTCCTGGTCTCCCGTGCGTGTGTGACAGTCCTGGTCTCCCGTGTGTGTGACAGTCCTGGTCTCCCGTGCGTGTGTGTGACAGTCCTGGTCTCCCGTGCGTGCGTGTGACAGTCCTGGTCTCCCGTGTGTGTGACAGTCCTGGTCTCCCGTGTGTGCGTGTGACAGTCCTGGTCTCCCGTGCGTGCGTGTGACAGTCCTGGTCTCCCGTGCGTGCGTGTGACAGTCCTGGTCTCCCGTGCGTGCGTGTGACAGTCCTGGTCTCCTGTGACAGTCCTGGTCTCCCATGCGTGCGTGTGACAGTCCTGGTCTCCTGTGACAGTCCTGGTCTCCTGTGACAGTCCTGGTCTCCCGTGCGTGCGTGTGACAGTCCTGGTCTCCCGTGCGTGCGTGTGACAGTCCTGGTCTCCCGTGTGTGCGTGTGACAGTCCTGGTCTCCCGTGCGTGTGTGTGACAGTCCTGGTCTCTCGTGCGTGCGTGTGACAGTCCTGGTCTCCCGTGTGTGTGACAGTCCTGGTCTCCCGTGCGTGCGTGTGACAGTCCTGGTCTCCTGTGACAGTCCTGGTCTATCGTGCGTGTGTGTGACAGTCCTGGTCTCCTGTGACAGTCCTGGTCTCCCGTGCGTGCGTGTGACAGTCCTGGTCTCCTGTGCGTGCGTGTGACAGTCCTGGTCTCCTGTGACAGTCCTGGTCTCCCGTGCGTGTGTGTGACAGTCCTGGTCTCCCGTGTGTGTGACAGTCCTGGTCTCCCGTGCGTGCGTGTGACAGTCCTGGTCTCCTGTGCGTGCGTGTGACAGTCCTGGTCTCCTGTGACAGTCCTGGTCTCCCGTGCATGTGTGTGACAGTCCTGGTCTCCCGTGTGTGTGACAGTCCTGGTCTCCCGTGCGTGCGTGTGACAGTCCTGGTCTCCTGTGACAGTCCTGGTCTCCCGTGCGTGCGTGTGACAGTCCTGGTCTCCCGTGTGTGTGACAGTCCTGGTCTCCCGTGCGTGCGTGTGACAGTCCTGGTCTCCTGTGACAGTCCTCGTCTCCCGTGCGTGTGATAGTCCTGGTCTCCCGTGACAGTCCTGGTCTCCCGTGCGTGTGTGTGACAGTCCTGGTCTCCCGTGCGTGTGTGTGACAGTCCTGGTCTCCTGTGACAGTCCTGGTCTCCCGTGCGTGTGACAGTCCTGGTCTCCTGTGACAGTCCTGGTCTCCCGTGACAGTCCTGGTCTCCCGTGACAGTCCTGGTCTCCTGTGACATTTGATCGCGCTGCAATATCCTGCGCACGGCGCTGAAGGTCCGTCCTGGGACTGGGGGATGCGGTGTCACTTTCAGGAGCTCCGCCACCAGCGAGACTTCGTGTGCGCCAGACGCGGCGGAGTTATGGTGAAGACTTCGTGTGCGCCAGACGCGGCGGAGTTATGGTGAAGACTTCGTGTCCGCCAGACGCGGCGGAGTTATGGTGAAGACTTCGTGTCCGCCAGACGCGGCGGAGTTATGGTGAAGACTTCGTGTGCGCCAGACGCGGCGGAGCTATGGTGAAGACTTCGTGTGCGCCAGACGCGGCGGAGTTATGGTGAAGACTTCGTGTGCGCCAGACGCGGCGGAGTTATGGTGAAGACTTCGTGTGCGCCAGACGCGGCGGAGTTATGGTGAAGACTTCGTGTGCGCCAGACGCGGCGGAGTTATGGTGAAGACTTCGTGTGCGCCAGACGCGGCGGAGTTATGGTGAAGACTTCGTGTGCGCCAGACGCGGCGGAATTATGGTGAAGACTTCGTGTGCGCCAGACGCGGCGGAGTTATGGTGAAGACTTCGTGTGCGCCAGACGCGGCGGAGTTATGGTGAAGACTTCGTGTCCGCCAGACGCGGCGGAGTTATGGTGAAGACTTCGTGTGCGCCAGACGCGGCGGAGTTATGGTGAAGACTTCGTGTCCGCCAGACACGGCGGAGTTATGGTGAAGACTTCGTGTCCGCCAGACGCGGCGGAGTTATGGTGAAGACTTCGTGTGCGCCAGACGCGGCGGAGCTATGGTGAAGACTTCGTGTGCGCCAGACGCGGCGGAGTTATGGTGAAGACTTCGTGTGCGCCAGACGCGGCGGAGTTATGGTGAAGACTTCGTTGCGCCAGACGCGGCGGAGTTATGGTGAAGACTTCGTGTGCGCCAGACGCGGCGGAGTTATGGTGAAGACTTCGTGTGCGCCAGACGCGGCGGAGTTATGGTGAAGACTTCGTGTGCGCCAGACGCGGCGGAGTTATGGTGAAGACTTCGTGTGCGCCAGACGCGGCGGAATTATGGTGAAGACTTCGTGTGCGCCAGACGCGGCGGAGTTATGGTGAAGACTTCGTGTGCGCCAGACGCGGCGGAGTTATGGTGAAGACTTCGTGTCCGCCAGACGCGGCGGAGTTATGGTGAAGACTTCGTGTGCGCCAGACGCGGCGGAGTTATGGTGAAGACTTCGTGGCGCCAGACGCGGCGGAGTTATGGTGAAGACTTCGTGGCGCCAGTTCGTGCAATTTTATGTGCGAGTGTTTAAATGTTTACCACTTTTCTGTATATTTGATCTTGTTCGCTCCTTTCTCAATTCCTTGGTTATATAGAGGAGTCTGGGGTTATATCAAGAGGTCTGGGCATTATATGGAGAGGTCTGGGCATTATATAGAGGAGTCTGGGCATTATATAGAGGGGTCTGGGCATTATATGGAGAGGTCTGGGCATTATATAGAGGAGTCTGGGCATTATATGGAGAGGTCTGGGCATTATATAGAGGGGTCTGGGCATTATATAGAGGAGTCTGGGCATTATATAGAGGAGTCTGGGCATTATATAGAGGAGTCTGGGGTTATATCGAGAGGTCTGGGCATTATATAGAGGGGTCTGGGCATTATATAGAGGAGTCTGGGCATTATATAGAGGGGTCTGGGGTTATATCGAGAGGTCTGGGCATTATATAGAGGGGTCTGGGCATTATATAGAGGAGTCTGGGCATTATATAGAGGAGTCTGGGCATTATATAGAGGGGTCTGGGCATTATATAGAGGGGTCTGGGCATTATATAGAGGAGTCGGGGCATTATATAGAGGAGTCTGGGCATTATATAGAGGGGTCTGGGGTTATATCGAGAGGTCTGGGCATTATATAGAGGGGTCTGGGCATTATATAGAGGGGTCTGGGCATTATATAGAGGGGTCTGGGCATTATATAGAGGGGTCTGGGCATTATATAGAGGGGTCTGGGCATTATATAGAGGAGTCTGGGCATTATATAGAGGGGTCTGGGCATTATATAGAGGAGTCTGGGCATTATATAGAGGAGTCTGGGCATTATATAGAGGAGTCTGGGCATTATATAGAGGAGTCTGGGCATTATATAGAGGAGTCTGGGCATTATATAGACGAGTCTGGGCATTATATAGAGGGGTCTGGGCATTATATAGAGGAGTCTGGGCATTATATAGAGGAGTCTGGGCATTATATAGAGGAGTCTGGGCATTATATAGACGAGTCTGGGCATTATATAGAGGGGTCTGGGCATTATATAGAGGAGTCTGGGCATTATATAGAGGAGTCTGGGCATTATATAGAGGAGTCTGGGCATTATATAGAGGAGTCTGGGCATTATATAGAGGAGTCTGGGCATTATATAGAGGGGTCTGGGGTTATATCGAGAGGTCTGGGCATTATATAGAGGGGTCTGGGCATTATATAGAGGGGTCTGGGCATTATATAGAGGGGTCTGGGCATTATATAGAGGGGTCTGGGCATTATATAGAGGGGTCTGGGCATTATATAGAGGAGTCTGGGCATTATATAGAGGGGTCTGGGCATTATATAGAGGGGTCTGGGCATTATATAGAGGAGTCTGGGCATTATATAGAGGGGTCTGGGGTTATATCGAGAGGTCTGGGCATTATATAGAGGGGTCTGGGCATTATATAGAGGGGTCTGGGCATTATATAGAGGAGTCTGGGCATTATATAGAGGAGTCTGGGCATTATATAGAGGGGTCTGGGGTTATATTGAGAGGTCTGGGCATTATATAGAGGGGTCTGGGCATTATATAGAGGAGTCTGGGCATTACATAGAGGAGTCTGGGCATTATATAGACGAGTCTGGGCATTATATAGAGGAGTCTGGGCATTATATAGAGGAGTCTGGGCATTATATAGACGAGTCTGTGCATTATATAGAGGGGTCTGGGCATTATATAGAGGAGTCTGGGCATTATATAGAGGAGTCTGGGCATTATATATAGGAGTCTGGGCATTATATAGAGGAGTCTGGGCATTATATAGAGGAGTCTGGGCATTATATAGAGGAGTCTGGGCATTATATAGAGGAGTCTGGGCATTATATAGAGGGGTCTGGGCATTATATAGAGGAGTCTGGGCATTATATAGAGGAGTCTGGGCATTATATAGAGGGGTCTGGGCATTATATAGAGGAGTCCGGAAATTATATAGAGGGGTCTTGGTTAAGGTGTATGGTTAAAATATTTCTTACTGTAACAGGGGACTTATCCCTGTTCAGTAATGTGCCTTTAATCTAACAGTGTGGTAGTTAATTACTAAACACCACCTGCCTGATTAGATTGTTTACAAAAAGCCTGCCTTTGAGACAGGAAGTGACTCTCTTTAGCTCTGACTGAGAGCTGACCTTTGGAGAGACAGAGCAGAGGTTCTTGAGTCCCAGGAGAGACTGACCAAAAGAAACCCAGATCTCTGGAGCTGACCAGTCTTGAGCTCTGCCAGCCACACAGCAGAGCTGATTGCAAGACACCAAATAAGACTTCTAAACCTGGATGCTGATATTTTCTGTGCACGCATGGGTGCGGTTCCAGGAGAGCAGAGAAGCTTACTCTACAGCTGATAAACAGATAAGACTTTCAGTATTAAGAGACTGCTTATATCTGCTTATTTTCATGTTATGTGTTTGGGCTGGGAAAAGCTTAACTAATGGAGATGTGAACTAATTGCAAGGATTTCACTAGAAATACTCCCAAGTGAATGGAAGCTTTGTTCCCCCCCCTGTGTTTGGATAATTTCCTGATGAAAAGGAAAAGGCACAATAAAGCCTATTATAATTTCACATTATAAACATCTCCAAATTGTGTACCTCTGTGAACGTCCGTCTACATTTGGTGTCCGAGGTGGGACAAGAGATGTCTTTGTAGTTAAAAGGGACCGGAGATTTTTATGTGAATTTTTTTTTATGCTTTTTGCCTACAAACAGTCTGAAAAAAAAAAAACCTCCTGCAGCAGAGATCGGAATTAAAGGGATACACACCACTGAAACCACACTGCACTGAAACTTACAAAAACCTGGAAGAGACTGCTGAAGTAGCTAAACCTTATTTTGCCTATCACAAAGTGTAATATGGTCATTGAAAAAGGGGTCTTTGCCTTTCAGCCATACTCAGGGTTCAAGAAGTGAGTCAGCCCTTGGAAAGGGATAGGTGTTTGTTGTTTTCAAAAGTTTCGCTGAAGCAGTGAATACAGATGGTGACCCACGAGTGGTACTGATTTTGCAGATAAAGGTTGCCACACCGCATAGGACTACCAGCTGTGAATGGAGTATATGCAGAAAAGTGTGAAAATTGATACAAGACTGTGCTGAAGCAGGAATTTTTAGCAAACCAATGCGGAGTGTAAAATTGCCCTATAGGGGGAAAAAGTGATTTCTGAACTGTGTAAAAGGTTTTTTCAAAACCAATTGCTGAATATTGAGTTACCCTGCCGGGAATGAAAGAAATAGTCCACTGCAAAGAATGTTTTTTTTCTGCAAGTAAAAAAGTCTGCCTATATATACAGTACAGGCAACTCTTATTCGAACAAAAACCAGTGGCAATTCCCGAAAAGACCCAGGAAACACCCAGGTACATGCTGGGTACATGCCTTAAACTTTCCTTAAACTAGCCCCAGCATTTCTGCGTTGGTTAATGGCCTATCAGATTAACAGCGGGGGTCCCTGGCAGTCCCATTCAAACTGAATGGGACTGCCAGGGATCCCTGCTGTGTTAATCCTATGGGTCGTTAGTCAATGCAGAAATGCCTTAAACATGCCTCAAACTAGCCCAGAACATACCCAGCGCACACCCAGCTCATACCCAGCACATACCCAGCACATACCCAGCACACACCCAGCACACACCCAGCACACACCCAGCTCATACCCAGCACACACCCAGCACATACCCAGCACATACCCAGCACACACCCAGCACACACCCAGCACATACCCAGCACACACCCAGCACACACCCAGCACACACCCAGCACACACCCAGCACATACCCAGCTAGTTTACGGCAAATGTTAGAATAAACGTTGCCTCTACTGTATCTTGGGAGCAAAAGCAGACACCCAAAGTGTGAAGTGTGAATGCCATAATACCCAAAGATGAGACTGACCTCAGGCAGAAAACCAAATTCTGTTGCTGAAGCGGGGAGATTGCACTCTGCAAGAAAATGGTGTAAAGCAAATAGACTTTTTTACCTAGCAACTGCACATCTTGTATACCTGATAAAAGAAAATGCATGCACAGTACTGCTGATATTGAAAAAAAAAAAAAATTACCCAAGAAAGAAAAGTTTACAGAGATGCCTGTGAGAGCTACGAACTCTACAAGCAAAATATGCCCACCTGTAGGACTACCACAATTGGGGGTTCTAGCAAATACAGTGGCAACAGCTGCAATAGTGCCTCCTGAGGTCAGGAAGAAAATTACACCTGATAGCCTAAAAATGGAGGACAAGATGCAGCGTTCCTGTAATGAACCGTACCCCACGGAAGAGTGGCCCTTCCAGTCCAATAAAGAGGAAGACATCTCTTACGGGGAACCCGAACCGAGTCACACCCACAAAACACCCCAAGAATGGTGGGGGTGCCTGAACTCGGCACGAACAGAAAAGACTGCTCCCTTTGATGACGAGTATGATCAACAGGAGACAGAGCGGGAGCAGCAAATCACCCAATATTTCTGTCAGCTAATGCAACTGCAAGAAAAGCTTGGCGTATATAATGAAGCTGCTAAAATTTCAAATGAAGATGGAGACCCCAGTATTCCTGAAGGGACGGTGTCATCCAAATAAAAAGGCGGAAAAAGAAAAAGAAAAGCAGTTCTTCACTTACCGTGGAAGGAACAGACACGTCCGCAGATCCTGTGGAGGAAAA
Organism: Ascaphus truei; assembly: GCF_040206685.1. Classification (NCBI taxonomy): domain Eukaryota; kingdom Metazoa; phylum Chordata; class Amphibia; order Anura; family Ascaphidae; genus Ascaphus; species Ascaphus truei. The sequence goes on from NC_134484.1 coordinate 413,237, forward strand.
GGGGGATCAAGTTGCCCTGCAGCCTAGAAAAAATGGAGAATTCGTCCCGCGGTTAACCGAATATCCAGAGGGCCCAAAGCAGAAGTCGTGTACCCCAAAGAAGTGTCTGTCCGGTGCCAACAGTGAGGAACCCTCAACTAGTCATCCCAGGGAAGCGGAGCCGGAACCAGTGAGTGACGATCCCTTGACCAGCCCTGAAGACGCCCTGAGATTTGCCAGGCATGACTGTGATCTGCTCTGTGAAGAATTAGGAAGAGAGAGAAAAAATAATGCTGAGCTACAGAAGAATGTGCTCGCAATTTACTCTGCGGCCAAGACCGAATTGGAGGAGCTCAAGATTGAGCTAGATACTGCAAAGGCTACTATCTCCGCCATGGATGAAAAGCAGAGCCAATCTGATAAAATGGTGGCTACGCTAAAGCGCAAGTATGAGGAGGCACTGAAGCAGATGACAGTCTTCCAGCAAGAGGTTCACACTCTTCGTATAGAGCTTGATGCCTCACATCATGAGACCAACAGCTGCCGCACAGGGAAAGAAAAAAGAAAAAAGCGCAAGGCCCATAGGGTAATATTGTCAGATTTATGGAAAATAAAAACGGTTATAAAAACTCACAGAATAAAAATTGGTATAGGCATCTCGGTATAAATAACAACCGCAGGAACAGGGGTGTCTGGACGTTTTTCGCTTCTTCTGCTGCGTTGATGCACGGCCCTCCTCGTTGTCCCGATCAGCAACCGTTCAGCTTCCGCGTCAGCTGACTCGCGACGTCGGCGCGTGACGTCGATCGGGGGGTTGGATTATGGGCGGTCACCTGCTTCTTCTCCGAAGACGGAACTCCAGGATCCCTGCTCACTGTGTTCTCTTAGTGCCGAGTGCCAGCCACAGCAGCAACCTTTAGCAATGTCCGCCCTACGCGTTTCAAGGACGCTTGTCCTCTTCCTCAGGGGCACGTTCTGCCGCACAGACCTGGAAGTTTCCAGAAAGGAACTACACAGTCTCACTGAGGAGCTGGACATTGCTAAAGAAACTATTGGTAATCTTGGTACAGTTCTCAAAGTCTCTCAGAAGGAGCTTCAGACCCTCAACCTAGAGAAGGAAGTCTCACGCCAGGAGATTGTCATTCTCAAAGCAGATGTGTGTAAATGGAAGGAGGACTGCAAAGAAGCCCTGAAGAATACAGAGACTGAAAAAGGAGAAAGTTAAAGATTATAAAGAGAAAACTTAAAACTGAAAGAAGAAAATTTTCAGTTAACAGAAGAAGTCAAGGAAAAGTTTGACGCAGAGCACCGACTGCAGAACCAACTGCAAGGTCTGCATACACACCTCCAGTATGCTGAGGAGAAGCAGCAAACGCTACAGGAAGAAAAACTGCAGGCTGCTAAAGAGGTACAAGCGCTGCAGGAACGTCTGAATACCCAGTACGTCCCCACAGAGCAGTATGAGGAGCTAAAGGCCACGCTGCATGTCTTCAGAGCATCGTTGGAAGCGGAGCTTCGATACCAGGTGACTCTGTATGAGAGGGAGCGTGAGAAGGCTCAGAAACTGGAGCAAGAGCTGGAGAGACAGAGAGACTGTTCCATTCCCTTGAGTCAGTACACCAAGGAGAAAACAGACGCAGCGGCAACCTTGACGACAAAAATTACAGAGCTCCAGAATATGAAGGAGACTCTGATACAGATTCCTCCAATACGGAAAAAGGTATTGGCTCTGCCCAAGCACCAGTATCTCACAGTAACTAATGCCCGTAAGGACAAGGGTACAGTGAGAGTTGGGGACTCCACGCAACTTCAAAACAAAATTACGAATTTTGAGCCACCAAAGAAAGCACTAGCCAAACCTACAGCTGCCCAACAGGCAACAAACAGAGGTAGGAGTGCAGAATCCTTAGCTGAAGAAGCTGAACTGGTGACTCCGTGGTGTGGAGAAGCTGCAGAAAGACCACTTCAAGAGAAGAAAACTCTAAGGGCTAGTCCTAACTGCTCTACAACTGTTGCCATACACTTTGTCTACAAAAAGAGGAGTGCCCGACGCAACAGAAATCTCAAGACCGCGCACGCGATAAAAAGACTTTACGTGGAAAAAGTCCTCCTCGAGCGACTGAGGAGTGCTGATCTCAAGCATCTTCGGGAGGAGACAAAAATAAACTGGAGAAAGGGCTCCAATCCCACCGGGACAGAGGGTTCTCTTCCTCCATCCACTCTCATTCAAGTCACAGAGATATCTAGAATGAGAGTGGAAGGATGGGCTTTGGCCGTGGTAAGCCCGAGCTTCCCACAAACAGGGGAGGTATGTAACAGGGGGCTTATCCCTGTTCAGTAATGTTCCTTTAATCTAGCAGTGTGGTAGTTAATTACTAAACACCACCTGCCTGATTAGATTGTTTACAAAAAGCCTGCCTTTGAGACAGGAAGTGACTCTCTTTAGCTCTGACTGAGAGCTGACCTTTGGAGAGACAGTGTGGAAAGTGGCTAAAGCACTCAAATGCAGGTGCAATAAATAAAATAAGCCAAACCACTAAACCAGGGTACTAATAATAATAATATAGTACTTAATGTGCAATAGTATGGGTACTATCCTCCTGAAGACATTTGGTAGATGGTACAAGCCCACTCACCCTCAGTCTCATCGGCAGGTTCCCCTGAAAATAAGCAATACTCACACTCTGGTGGTAGGTAGGCAAGCTGTGCAGCTACAATTATGCAATAACAGGAAAGGGAGACCAAAAAGCGCACCAGCAAAAACGGAGCAGGTAGGACCCAAAACGAAAAAACGATTAAAAGGGCACTTTAATGTGACAAGAGACCCATCCAACGCGTTTCGAATGTCACAGCGTTCTTTTTCAAAAGAACGCTGTGACGTTCGAAACGCGTTGGATGGGTCTCTTGTCACATTAAAATGCCCTTTTAATCATTTTTTCGTTTTGGGTCCTTCCTGCTCCGTTTTTGCTGGTGAGCTTTTTGGTCTCTCTTTCCTTTGGAGAGACAGAGCAGAGGTTCTTGAGTCCCAGGAGAGACTGACCAAAAGAAACCCAGATCTCTGGAGCTGATTGCAAGACACCAAATAAGACTTCTAAACCTGGATGCTGATATTTTTCTGTGCACGCACGGGTGCGGTTCCAGGAGAGCAGAGAAGCTTACTCTACAGCAACTAAACAGATAAGACTTTCATTATTAAGAGACTGCTTATATCTACTTATTTTTATGTTATGTGTTTGGGCTGGGAGAAGCTTAACTAATGGAGATGTGAACTAATTGCAAGGATTTCACTAGAAATACTCCCAAGTGAATGGAAGCTTTGTTCCCCCCGCTTTGTTTGGATAATTTCCTGATAAAAAGGAAAAGGCACAATAAAGCCTATTATAATTTCACATTATAAACGTCTCCAAATTGTGTACCTCTGTGAACGTCCGTCTACACTTACTTTCTTTGGACTCCAGAGATTCTGTCGGGAGATCGAGAAGCAGACCTGAAAAAAGGTCCAATCAGAATCCAGAGATACTAGAAACGCCCTCCCCATTTCGCTCCCTCTCCATGTCCCTCCCCTCCCGGTCTCTCCCCCTCCCCCCTCTCGCTCCTCCTCCATCTCTCCCCTCCTCCCGGTCTTTCCCCATCCCACCATCATCTCCCTCCCAGCCTCCTCTCCCCCTCCCTCCGTCTCTTCCTCTCCCCGTCTCCCCTCCTCCCAGTCTCTCCCCATTACACCATCGTCTCCCCCTCTCTCCCCGTCTCCCCTCCTCCCGGTCTCTCCTCATCCCATCATCATCTCCCTCCCAGCCTCCTCTCCCCCTCCCTCCGTCTCTTCCTCTCCCCTTCTCCACTCCCCCCTTGTCTCTCCCCATTACACCACCGTCTCCCCCTCTCTCCCCGTCTCCTCTCCTCCCGGTCTCTCCGCATCCCATCCTCTTCTCCCTCCCAGCCTCCTCTCCCCCTCTCTCCGTTTCGCTTTCTCTCCCCGTCTCTTCCCCCTCCCACCATCCTCTTCCTGTCTCGCTACCTCTCCCGTCTCTCGCCCTCTCTTCAACTCTCCCCCCCTCCCGTCTCACTCTCCTCTCCCTCCCTCTGTCGCTTCCTCTCCCCGTCTCGCTTCTTCCCCCATCTCACTTCCTCTCCCCATCTCTGCTCCTCCCACCATGCTCTCCCTCCGTCTCGCTCCCTCTCCCCCTCCCTCACATCATAGTCTCCCTCCCAGCCGTCTCGCCCCCTTTCTTCCTCTCCCCCCCTTTCTTCCTCTCCCCCCCCTCTTTCTTCCTCTCCCCCTCCCTTTCTTCCTCTCCCCCCCCCCATCTCTCACCTCCCTGCATACTCTCCAGATTGAGGCTGTCGCTGTTCTCGCTGTTCGATGATTCGCTGTTTGATGAAATACTTCCAGTGATTATGTCCGTCCGCGACCTCTGACCCCCAGCAATGCTGACCGGGGCATCTGCGGGACACAAAGGGGACCCTCGTGTCATTGAGAGGACCGGACAGGAGATACTTTTCCTAAATGTTACTTTAAGTCTGAAGCACGTCTCCCCTTTGTGGAATATCTATATTATATATTATTATTAATATGATTGTAACTATCACTGCTGTGAAGCGCTGTGTACACTAATAGCGCTATACAAATAAAGACACACACACACATACTTACAGACACACAGACAGACACACAAACAGACAGACAGACAGACAGACAGACAGACAGACACACAGACAGACAGACACACAGACAGACAGACACACAGACAGACAGACACACAAACAGACAGACAGACACACAGACAGACAGACACACAAACAGACAGACAGACACACAGACACACAGACACACAGACACACAGACACACAGACAGACAGACAGACACACAGACACACAGACACACAGACACACAGACACACACACAGACAGACAGACAGACACACAGACAGACACACAGACACACAGACAGACAGACAGACAGACAGGCATACAGGCTCCATGGGACGTGTGGGGCACGTGTCTGCCTGTGAGGGGCACGTGTCTGCCTGTGAGGGGCACGTGTCTGCCTGTGAGGGGCACGTGCCTGCCTGTGAGGGGCACGTGCCTGCCTGTGAGGGGCACGTGCCTGCCTGTGAGGGGCACGCGTCTGCCTGTGAGGGGCACGCGTCTGCCTGTGAGGGGCACGCGCCTGCCTGTCAGGGGCACGTGTCTGCCTGTGAGGGGCACGCGTCTGCCTGTGAGGGGCACGCGCCTGCCTGTGAGGGGCACGCGTCTGCCTGTGAGGGGCACGCGTCTGCCTGTGAGGGGCACGCGCCTGCCTGTGAGGGGCACGCGCCTGCCTGTGAGGGGCACGCGTCTGCCTGTGAGGGGCACGCGTCGGCCTGTGAGGGGCACGCGCCTGCCTGTGAGGGGCACGCGTCTGCCTGTGAGGGGCACGCGTCTGCCTGTGAGGGGCACGCGCCTGCCTGTGAGGGGCACGCGTCTGCCTGTGAGGGGCACGCGTCTGCCTGTGAGGGGCACGCGTCTGCCTGTGAGGGGCACGCGTCTGCCTGTGAGGGGCACGCATCTGCCTGTGAGGGGCTAGTGTCTGCCTGTGAGGGGCACGTGTCTGCCTGTGAGGGGCACGTGCCTGCCTGTGAGGGGCACGTGTCTGCCTGAGAGGGGCACGCGTCTGCCTGTGAGGGGCACGTGTCTGCCTGTGAGGGGCACGTGCCTGCCTGTGAGGGGCACGTGTCTGCCTGTGAAGGGCACGCTTCTGCCTGTGAGGGGCACGTGTCTGCCTGTGAGGGGCACGCGTCTCCCTGTGTGGGGCACACGCCTGCCTGTGAGGGGCACGTGTCTGCCTGTGAGGGGCACGTGTCTGCCTGTGAGGGGCATGTGTCTGCCTGTGTGGGGCACGTGTCTGCCTGTGAGGGGCACGTGTCTGCCTGTGAGGGGCACGTGCCTGCCTGTGAGGGGCACGTGTCTGCCTGTGAAGGGCACGCTTCTGCCTGTGAGGGGCACGTGTCTGCCTGTGAGGGGCACGCGTCTCCCTGTGTGGGGCACACGCCTGCCTGTGAGGGGCACGTGTCTGCCTGTGAGGGGCACGTGTCTGCCTGTGAGGGGCATGTGTCTGCCTGTGTGGGGCACGTGTCTGCCTGTGAGGGGCACGTGTCTGCCTGTGAGGGGCATGCGCCTGCCTGTGTGGGGCACGTGTCTGCCTGTGAGGGGCACATGTCTGCCTCTAAGGGGCACGTGTCTGCCTGTGTGGGGCACGTGTCTGCCTGTGTGGGGCACGTGTCTGCCTGTGAGGGGCACGCGCCTGCCTGTGTGGGGCATGCGTCTGCCTGTGAGGGGCACGCGTCTGCCTGTGAGGGGCACGTGTCTGCCTGTGAGGGGCACGCGTCTGCCTGTGAGGGACACGGGTCTGCCTGTGAGGGGCACGCGTCTGCCTGTGAGGGGCACGCGTCTGCCTGTGAGGGGCACGCGTCTGCCTGTGAGGGGCACGCGTCTGCCTGTGAGGGGCACGCGCCTGCCTGTGAGGGGCACGCGCCTGCCTGTGTGGGGCACGCGTCTGCCTGTGAGGGGCACGCGTCTGCCTGTGAGAGGCACGCGTCTGCCTGTGAGGGGCACGCGTCTGCCTGTGTGGGGCACGCGTCTGCCTGTGTGGGGCACGCGTCTGCCTGTGTGGGGCACGCGTCTGCCTGTGAGGGGCTAGTGTCTGCCTGTGAGGGGCACGTGTCTGCCTGTGAGGGGCACGTGTCTGCCTGTGAGGGGCTAGTGTCTGCCTGTGAGGGGCACGCGTCTGCCTGTGAGGGGCACGCGTCTGACTGTGAGGGGCACACGTCTGACTGTGAGGGGCACGCGTCTGACTGTGAGGGGCACGCGTCTGCCTGTGAGGGGCACGCGTCTGACTGTGAGGGGCACGCGTCTGCCTGTGAGGGGCACGCGTCTGACTGTGAGGGGCACGCGTCTGCCTGTGAGGGGCACGCGTCTGCCTGTGAGGGGCACGCGTCTGCCTGTGTGGGGCATGCGTCTACCCGTGAGGGGCACGCGTCTGCCCGTGTGGGGCACGCGCCTGCCCGTGTGGGGCAAGCGTCTGCCCGTGTGGGGCACGCGTCTGCCTGTGAGGGGCACGCGTCTGCCTGTGAGGGGCACGCGTCTGCCTGTGAGGGGCACGCGTCTGCCTGTGAGGGGCACGCGTCGGCCTGTGAGGGGCACGCGCCTGCCTGTGAGGAGCAC